>NC_042969.1:12483218-12783218 GCF_901001165.1 Salmo trutta
CTGCTACAACATAGGGAGGCCTAATGAATCCCTATCTAAAAACACTGACCCCTAGTTGTCTGAATATTGACGTTGGCCTTACATGCTGACCACACTGCCCGCATTTCCTGCGAGCATTGCAAAATAAATGTCCAGATACATGTTATTCAATAATATCATCCAAACTGCTCGCATGCGTCAACGAGCGTCTGCGTAGCCAGGTGCTAAAATAGAACGTGGTTCTATTTTTGACACAATGCAAGTCTCGCTTCTCCAATTGGTTTTAGGAGCATATACCCATATGGGTGATTGAAAGCTGTACTGAGGTCCACACTCCAGTTCAGTAATGTACCTTAAAGATGTTTGCCAACCGCCATAGAAAGTCCACAGAAGAAGAAGAAGACGAAGGTGGAGGAGGAAAGATTACTAGAAAGGAACAAGACTTTCCCCTTTTATCTGTAGATTAATTGTTGATGTAGAGAGAACACGATTTTGTGTGACTCAAAAGGGATCCAAATTCTACAAAGATCCAATATAAAAAGGACATTTCAGGTAAAACAACAAGTTTTTCATTTCAGGTAAAACAACAACCCAATAGCAACATCAACTGTCTGTGAATGTTTCATGTGTTTCAACCTGTCCCTGAAAATGAATATAGTTTGTTCAGAGTTTGTTTTGATATTTCAAACTGCGTGTCTGGTGTGGATGGACAGGTGGACACGCGCGTGCCCGGGGTAGTCAGCATCTTAGGCCCTTTTCATGAACAGGGTGTTTTCTCGTTTGTGGTCGAGGAGATGTCAGTTCGTTAGTAGGCGAACGGAAGAGTGCCCCCCCCCCTCCTCGATAGCCACCTTTCATCAAGGACAGTCGTGTGTATCCTACCTGAGCCCTTCACGAAAGAGTTTTACATCTGCCACGCCCTCTTTTGAATCAGCTTTTGCTTTGTCGGAGGATAAAAGCATGCACATGTTTATTAAAAATTATTATTTTTTATCTATAAAATGTCTTGCTCAACTCATTTGATTTGTTTTTATGACTTTACACATTTATTATGGGATCCACCCCTGTAAACGTAATTTGCCTGAGGACTCATGAGTGAAGGAGAGTCTCCTTTCCTACAAGGGCATTTTCGTCCATGCTCCCTCTCCTCGCTGCCTCTCCTCGATTACCTTTGACCTTTTTCAAAAGGTGACGAGAAAGGAGTTGAGCTAATCCAATTGAGAAAAGGCCCATGCAAAGTTAACATATTCTTTCCGCAGCTTATCAGCTTGCACTTATGCTGTTCCCTTTGTTGATGATGCTTATTATGCATTACGTTTGAACGGAAAGATGACATGTAGGAAAATGCTGGCTGTACAATTCAGCTAGTAATTTAGCTAGCTAGCCAGAATGGAATTGCCAACCACGTTTTACCAAGCTAGCTAGCTAACTAAGCTAGCTAGCTAACTAAGCTAGCTAGTGGAGTTCATAATGGACAATTACAGTTGAAGCTGGACAGAGAATGGTCTGGGTTCACTTTTAACATTACGTTTATTGACTGCCCGACCATGTACATAAACAATGACTAGCCATGATTTCTAGAATTCTGTATACATTTCCCATTTGCATGTCTTTTCTGTCATGGTTTGCAACAGCACTGATATCTGTGTTCACATGAAATTTTCCATTTTTTTGTTGCACCTTGTAGAGTTGGGGAATGGACTCTACAAGGTGTCGAAAGCGTTCCACAGTGTGCTGGCCCATGTTGACTCCAATGCTTCTCAGAGTTGTGTCAAGTTGGCTGGATGTCCTTTGGGTGGTGGACGATTCTTGATACACACGGGAAACTGTTGAGCGTGAAAAACCCAGCAGTGTTGCAGTTCTTGACACAAACCGGTGTACCTGGCACCTACTACTATACCCCGTTCAAAGGCGCTTAAAACCTTTGTCTTGCCCATTCACCATCTGAACGGCACACAATCCATGTCTCAATTGTTTTAAGGTTTAAAAATCCTTGTCTCCTCCCCTTCGTCTACACTGATTGGAGTGGATTTAACAAGTGGCATCAATAAGGGACCAAAGCTTTCACCTGGATTCACCTGGTCAGTCTATGTCATGGAAAGATGTTTTGTACACTCAGTGTAAATCACATGCTGAAACATGGTTGAGTGTATTTTGGGTCGGTCTCCACAGAGAGACACATGAGAATCTGCCTGCCACCCGCCTGTAACTCAACGTGACACACGTGCCAACCAACCAGCGTCATAACCATGTCTGCACGGCGACAGAGAGCAGTGGGTGTCACATCCACATTAAAGGGCTGGGATGGGTCAAGGGTGGCTTTTCCTCCTCTCGCTCTCTTTTAGTCTCTCTTGCACCCATTCATCTCTCTCTCTAGCTCCCCCTAACCTCTCTGTCTCTCTTACTCCCCCTCATCTCTTTCTCTCTCTCTTTCTGTCTTCCTCGTTATCTAATGCACTGTACTGTATATATCATTCTCTTTCTCAGACTATGCACGCTATTATTTCTATTCATCCCTATTTCTACCTCCCCCTGTCTATCTCATGTACATATCATTTTGGTCTCTCTCTCCCCCCTCTCTCCCCTTCTCTCTCCCTCCTCAACCCGTCTGTTGTGTTTGATTAGCTGGGCTCAGATCCTCCCTCTCTCATTCCTCCTCTTTTGTACTGGGAGATCAGACAGAGGAGGGAGGAGAGGAGCGAGGGAGGGAGGAAGGAAGGAAGGAGCGGAGAGAGGGATGCTGTCACCCAAGCTACTAGCTGGTTGATAGGATGATATTGGTGGTGGGCTGAAGCCTGAAAATGTGACCAATCCATGTCAAGGGAGGAGCAGATTTTTTTGTATTTGACAGTAAAACATTCTTATAAGGGCTATAACATTTGTTGCCACTTTCAATTCTTGCACCATTTCTCATAGAAGGTATATTTCAATGCTGCTCAGGCAAATTTGCCGAACTGCTAAACTTGGAACCAATCAGAACTCCCGTACATACTACCCCTCGTGATGAAGGCAGCCAATGGCCTGCTTCTAACTCAAATCAAATAATATTTTCTCGGTCACATACACGGGTGTAGCGAAATGCTTGTGCTTCTAGATCCGACAGTGCAGCAATATCTAACAATTTCACAACATATAGCCAATACACACAAATCTAAGTAAAGGAATGGATTTAATAATATATTACTATTTGGATGAGCAATGTCAGAGTGGCATAGACTAAGATGCAGTAGCATAGTATAGAATACAGTATATACATATGAGATGCAAGATATGCAAACATTAGTAAAGTGACATTATTAAAGTGACTAGTGTTCCATTTATTAAACTGGTCAATGATTTCAAGTGTGTGTATATTGGCAGCAGCCTCTCTGTGCTAGTGATGGCTATTTAACAGTCTGATGGCTTTGAGATAGAAGCTGTTTTTCAGTCTCTCGGTCCCAGCTTTGATGCACCTGTACTGACCTCGCCTTCTGGATGATAGCGGGATGAACAGGCAGTGGCTCGTGTGGTTGTTGTCCTTTTATAATTGTTTTTGGCCTTCCTGTGATATCGGGTGCTGTAGGTGTCCTGGAGGGCATGTAGTTTGCCCCCGGTGATGCGTTGAGCAGACCTCACCACCCTCTGGAGAGCCCTGCGGTTGTGGGCAGTGCAGTTTCCGTGCCAGGCGGTGATACAGCCTGACAGGATGCTCTCAATTGTGCATCTGTAAGTTTGTGAGGGTTTTAGGTGACAAGCCAAATGTCTTCAGCCCACTGAGGTTGAAGAAGCGCTGTTGCCTTCATCACGACACTGTCTGTGTGGTTGGACCATCTCAGTTTGTCAGTGATGTGTATGCCGAGAAACTTAACTTTCCACCTTCTCCACAGCTGTCCTGTCGATGTGGATAGGAGGGTGCTCTCTCTGCTGTTTCCTGAAGTCCACGATCATCTCCTTTGTTTTGTCGACGTTGAGTATGAGGTTATTTTTCTGGCACCACACTCCCAGAGCCCTCACCTCCTCTGTGTAGATTGTCTCGTTGTTGTTGGTAATCAAGCCTACTACTGTTGTGTCGTCAACAAACTTGATGATTGAGTTGGAGGCGTGCTTGGCCATGCAGTCATGGGTGAACAGGGAGTACAGCAGGGGGCTGAGCACGCACCCTTGTGGGGTTCCAGTGTTGAGGATCAGCAAAGTGGAGGTGTTCTTTCCTACCTTCACCACCTGGGGTGGCCCGTCAAGAAGTCCAGGACCCAATTTCACAGGGCGGGGTTCAGACCCAGGGCCTCAAGCTTAATGATGAGCTTGGAGGGTACAATGGTGTTGAATGCTGAGCTATAGTGAATGAACAGCATTCTTACATAGGTATTCCTCTTGTCCAGATGGGATAGGGCAGTGTGATGGCGATTTCATCGTCTGTGGACCTTTTTGGCGGTAAGCAAATTGAAGTGGGTCTAGGGTGACAGGTAAAGGGGAGGTGATAATATCCTTGACTAGTCTCTTAAAGCACTTCATGATGACAGAAGTGAGTGCTACAGGCGACAGTCATTTAGTTCAGTAACCTTTGCATTCTTGGGTACAGGAACAGTGGTGGCGATCTTGAAGCATGTGTGGACAGAAGACTGGGATATGGAGAGATAGTGTCTACAATGTAAACACAGCCTCTTCTGATGAAATAAAACTGTGAAGGACCTCAGCGTTACTCTGGACCCTGATCTTTCTTTTGACAAATGTATCAAGAATATTTCAATGATAGCTTTTTGCATATTCGTGACATTACAAAAATCTGACATTTTTTGTCTAAGAATTATGCAGAAAAGCTAATCCATGCTTTTCTCACTTCTAGATTAGATTACTACAATGCTCTACTTCTCTTCCTACCTGGATAAAGCACTAAATAAGCTTCCTGTAGTGCTAAATACGGCTGCTAGAATCTTGACTAGAACCAGAAAATGCGATCATATTACTTCAATGCTAGCCTCTCTACACTGGCTTCCTGTTAAGACTATGGCTGATTTCAAGGTTTTACTGCTAACCTACAAAGCATTACATGGACTTGCTCCTACCTATCTCTCCGATTTGGTCCTGCCGTACATGCCTACACATACGCTATGGTCACAAGACGCAGGTCTCCTTATTGTCCCTAGAATTTCTAAGCAAACAGCTGGAGGCAGGGCTTTCTCCTATAGAGTTACATTTTTATGAAATGGTTTGCCTTCCATGTGAGCGACACAGACTCGGTCTCGATCTTTACGTTTTTACTGAAGACTCATCTCTTCAGTAGGTCCTATGATTGAGTGTAGTCTTGCCCAGGGGTGCGAAGGTGAACGGAAAGTTACTGGACAAACCGCCCTTGCTGTCTCTGCCTGGCCGGCTCCCCTCTCTCCTCTGGGATTCACTAGGAGTCACTGGCTTACTAGTGGTCCTCCATGCAGTGCCTAGGAGTGAGGGGAGCCGTCGTGCCAGGCTTTTTTTGCTATACTCGACTTGACTGGGTTGAGTCACTGACGTAATCTTACTGTCCGGTTTTGCGCCCCCCTCGGGCTTGTGCGATGGAGATCTTTGTGGGCTATTTTCAGCCTTGTCTCAGAGTAGTAAGTTGGTGGTCTGTTGATATCCCTCTAGTGGTGTGGGGGATGAGATTATGGGGTTATATCGTCAACCTGGTTGTGCTGCTGATCCAGTTGCCACTGGAACCCTGACCTGTTCCCCAGACGTGTTACCTTGTCATGCTGCTGCTCCAGTTTTAACTGTTCTTCCTGCAGCTATGGAACCCTGACCTGTTCCCCAGACGTGTTACCTTGTCATGCTGCTGCTACAGTTTTAACTGTTCTTCCTGCAGCTATGGAACCCTGGCCTGTTCACCGGAGGTGCTACTTTGTCCTGGACCTTCTATTTTTGACTCTCTCTCTCTCTCTCTCTCTCTTTACTGCACCTGCTGTCTTGACCTCTGAGTGCTCGGCTATGAGAAGCCAACTGACATTTACTTTTGAGGTGCTGACCTGTTGCATTGTAATTATTATTTGACCCTGCTGGTCATCTATGAATGTTTGAAGATCTTGAAGAACGATCTGGCCTTAGTGGCCATGTACTCTTATAATCTCCATACGGCACAGCCAGAAGAGGACTGGCCACCCCTCAGAGACTGGTTCTTCTCTAGGTTTCTTCCTATGTCCTACCTTTCTAGGGAGTTTTTCCTAGACACCGTGCTTCTACATCTGCGTTGCTTGCTGTTTGGGGTTTTAGGCTGGGTTTGTGTATAAGCACTTTGTGACATTTGCTGATGTAAAAAGGGCTATATAAATACATTTGATTGATTGATTGACTGATGCCAAGAGAGGTGTGACGACTGAAAATTGGTGTTACTGTGTGAATTAAATTGTCGTGTTTGCCTTGTTTCAAGAGCTTACAAAGATCTGCACAATATTGTATGTTTTCTGGTTGATGTATTTTTTAAGTGACTGGATTAAAATTGTATGTTGGTTGACTGGTTATCAGGCACATCCCTGTTGGCAGGTCAGAACATTCAAATTCAGTTGATTAAATTAGAGTATGGGTGTGTTGTTCCTGCTTTTTTCTAATGTCCATTGCTCATGTTTCTTGGCCTAAGCAAGTCTCTTCTTATTATTGGTGTCCTTTAGTAGGGGTTTCTTTGCAGCAATTCGACCATGAAGTCCTGATTCACACAGTCTCCTCTGAACAGTTGATGTTGAGATGTGTCTGTTACTTGAAGCATTTATTTTTTTCTCTAATCTGAGGTGCAGTTAACTCTAATGAACTTATCCTCTACAGCAGAGGTAACTCTGGGTTTTCCTTTCCTGTGGCGAACCTAATGAGAGCCAGATTCATCAAAGCGCTTGATGGTTTTTGCGAGTACAAGGAAATAAATTCCACAAATAAACTTTTAACAAGGCACACTTGTTAATTGAAATGGATTCTAGGTGACTACCTCATGAAGCTAGTTGAGAGAGTACCAAAAGTGTGTAAAGCTGTCATCAAGGCAAAGGGTGACTACTCTGAAGAATCTCACATATAAAATATTTGTTCAACACTTGTTTGGTTACTATATGATTGCATTTTGGGTTGACTGGTTATCAGGCACATCCCTGTTGGCTGGTCAGAACATTCAAATTCAGTTGATTAAATTAGAATATGGGTGTGTTGTTCCTGCTTTTTTTACTAGCAAAGTGCTAAGAAATGTTAAGTCAGGTTGGGGGTGAGTTCGCTCATACTTTGAGAACTTGCTACCAAGCTCCTGTGTGTATTAGCCACACACAGTTTTTTCTCGTAGAGTGTATTCTGAAAGTGATTTATCATGTATTTCATGTAAACTCTAAATGTTGGGGGTGTATATTATTTTGGTGACTAATACATTCTATGAGTTGAATTGAGTAAATGTATTCCTCATTTTACAGAGTAATTATTTGATTGACTACATGCCTAAATGTAGTAGTTCTATTGACAGTTGTTAATTACACTGTACACATAGCACATGCTTGGGTACCACCTTCACATCTCTGAGCTGCTTACCTCAATAAATTAATGCTGGAACATTGGTCTCCAGGATTAGCTATTTGTATCTAGCCTCTTTATAGTAATTGCATAACGGTGCAATGTTGGGGAACTATGGGCTTGGGCCCAGCCCGTGACTCACACAATTGACCAGTCACATTTATTTTAAATGAATTAGTTAAACAATCAAAGCAGGGCCCCCCAGTTACCCACGTGTCCCCCCTACCTCCTCTCCTCGTCCCATCTGATGATTAGCAGAGCAGCAGCAAGAAGCAGCAGGCTTTCTTCACTCATTGAGAGCGGGCTCCTGAATCCTCCTGTGGTTGGAGGTTGCAGTAAAAAATGTAAACACAGTACCAGTCAAAAGTTTGGACACACCTACTCATTCCAGGGTTTTAAATTATTTTGACTATTTTCTACAATGTAGAATAATCTCCCTCCAGGATTTCGCAACATTTTTTGGTGATTTTTAAGCCAAAAATGCTGGATTTTGCAGCAGCTTTTCTGAAATCCTGCTATACATTTTGCAATGTTTTTTTTAACGATATTTCATATAAAGCAATAAAAAGTGCTCAGTTTTAGGACGGTTTTAATCAGAATACATACCAGTTGAAGTCGGAAGTTTACATACACTTAGGTTGGAGTCATTAAAACTCGTTTTTCAACCACTCCACAAATTTCATGTTAACAAACTATAGTTTTGGCAAGTCGGTTAGGACATCTGCTTTGTACATGACACAAGTCATTTTTTCCACCAATTGTTTACAGACAGATTATTTCACTTATAATTCACTGTATCACAATTCCAGTGGGTCAGAAGTTTACATACACTAAGTTGACTGTGCCTTTAAACAGCTTGGAAAATTCCAGAAAATGATGTAATGGCTTTAGAAGCTTCCAATAGACTAATTGACATCATTTGAGTCAACTGGAGGTGTACCTGTGGATGTATTTCAAGGCCTACCTTCAAACTTGCTTAACATCATGGGAAAATCAAAAGAAATCAACCAAGACCCCAGAAAAAAAATTGTACACCTCCACCAGTCTGGTTCATCCTTGGGAGCAATTTCCAAATGCCTGAAGGTATCACGTTCATCTGTACAAACAATAGTACACAAGTATAAACACCATGGGTCCACGCAGCCGTCATACTGCTCTGAAAGGAGATGGGTTCTGTCTCTTAGAGATGAACATACTTTGGTGCAAAAAGTGCAAATCAATCCCAGAACAACAGCAACGGACCTTGTGAAGATGCTGGAGGAACCAGGTACCAAAGTATCTATATCCACAGTAAAACGAGTCCTATATCGACATAACCTGAAAGACTGCTCAGCAAGGAAAAAGCTACTGCTCCAAAACCGCTATAAAAAAGCCAGACTACGGTTTGCAACTGCACATGGGGACGAAGATCATACTTTTTGGAGAAATGTCCTCTTGTCTGATGAAACAAAAATAGGACTGTTTGGCCATAATGACCATCATTATGTTTGGAGGAAAAAGGGGGAGGCTTGCAAGCCGAAGAACACCATCCCAACCGTGAAGCACAGGGGTGGCAGCATTATGTTGTGGAGGTGCTTTGCTGCAGGAGGGACTGGTGCAATTCACAAAATAGATGGCATCATGAGGAGGAAAATTATGTGGATATATTGAAGCAATATCTCAAGACATCAGTCAGGAAGTTAAAGCTTAGTTGCAAATGGGTCTTCCAAATGGACAATGACCCCAAGCATACTTCCAAAGTTGTGGCAAAATGGCTTAAGGACAAGAAAGTCAAGGTATTGGAGTGGCCATCACAAAGCCCTGACCTCAATCCCATAGACAATTTGTGGGTAGAACTAAAAAAGTGTGTGTGAGCAATGAGGCCTACAAACCTGACTCAGTTACACCAGCTCTGTCAGGAGGAATGGGCCAAAATTCACCCAACTTATTGTGGGAAGCTTGTGGAAGGCTACCCAAAACATCTGACCCAAGTTAAACAATTTAAAGGCAATACTACCAAATACTAATTGAGTGTATGAAAACTTCTGACCCACTGGGAATGTGATGAAAGAAATAAAAGCTGAAACAAATCATCTCTACTATTATTCTGACATTTCACATTCTTAAAATAAAGTGGTGATCTTGATTGACCTGAGACAGGGAATTTTTACTAGGATTAAATGTGAGGAATTGTGAAAAACTGAGTTTAAATGTATTTGGCTAAGGTGTTTGTAAACTTCCAACTTCAACTGTACATATATGCATACATACTGTGCATTCGGAAAGTATTCACATCCCTTGACTTTTTCCACATTTTGTTACATTAGAGCCTTATTCTAAAATGGATAAAATAAAAAATGTTGTTCATCAATTCTACACACAATTTTCCATAACGATGAAGTGAAAACAGGTTTTTAGGCATTTCTGCAAATGTATTCAAAATCAAAAACAGAAGTACCTTATTTACATACAGTACCAGTCAAAAGTCATCCCATTAAGCGCAAACCAGATGTTATGGGGTGCCGCTGCAGAATACTGTGGTAACCATGCTGGTTAAGTGTGCCTTGAATTTGAAATAAATCGCTGAGAGTGTCACCAGCAAAGCCCCCTCACACCATCACACCCCCAGCTCCATTCTTCATGGTTGGAACCACACATTCGGAGATAATCCGTTCACCTACTCTGCGTCTCACAAAGACACGGCGGTTGGAAACAAAGATCTCAATTTTGGACTCTACAGACCAAAGGACAGATTTCCACCGTTCTAATGTCCATTGCTCATGTTTCTTGGCCTAAGCAAGTCTCTTCTTATTATTGCTGTCCTTTAGTAGGGGTTTCTTTGCAGCAATTCGACCATAAAGTCCTGATTCACACAGTCTCCTCTGAACAGTTGATGTTGAGATGTGTCTGTAACTTGAAGCATTTATTTGGGCTCTAATCTGAGGTGCAGTTAACTCTAATGAACTTATCCTCTACAGCAGAGGTAACTCTGGGTCTTCCTTTCCTGTGGCGAACCTAATGAGAGCCAGATTCATCAAAGCGCTTGATGGTTATTGCGAGTACACTTGAAGAAACGTTTAAAGTTCTTGACATGTTCCGTATTGACTGAACTTCATGTCTTAAAGTAAGGATGGACTGTCATTTCTCTTTGCTTATTTGAGCTGTTCTTGTTGTAATATGGGCTTAGTCTTTTACCAAATCGTGTGTATACCAACCCTAACTTGTCACAACACAACTGATTGGCTGAAACGCATTAAGAAGGAAATAAATTCCACAAATAAACTTTAACAAGGCACACCTGTTAATTGAAATGGATTCCAGGTGACTACCTCATGAAGCTAGTTGAGAGAGTACCAAAAGTGTGTAAAGCTGTCATCAAGGTAAAGGGTGACTACTCTGAAAAATCTCAAATATAAAATATTTGTTCAACACTTTTTTGGTTACTATATGATTCCATATGTGTTATTTCATAGTTTTGATGTCTTTACTATTATTCTACAATGTAGAAAATAATACAAATAAAGAAAAAACCTGGAATATGTAGGTGTGTCCAAAATTTTGACTGGTACTATACGTTTTTTGCTATGAAACTCAAAATTGAGCTCAGGTGCATCCAGTTTCCATTGATTGTCCTTGAGATATTTCTACAACTTGACTGGAGTCCTTCTATGGTAAATTCAATTGATCTGACATGAGTTGGAAAAGCAGACACCTGTCTATATAAGGTCCCAGAGTTGACAGTGCATGTCAGAGCAAAAACCAAGCCATGAGGCCGAAGGAATTTTCCGTAGAGCTCCGAGACAGAATTGTGTCTAGGTACAGATCTGGGGAAAGGTTACCAAAAAATGTGTGCAGCATTGAAGGTCGCCAAGAACACGGTGGCCTCTATCATTCTTAAATGGAAGAAGTTTGGGACCACCAAGTCTCTTCCTAGATTTGGCCGACCCGGCCAAACTGAGCAATCGGTGGAGAGGGCCTTGGTTAGGGTGATGACCAAGAACCCAATGGACACTCTGACAGAGCTCCAGAGTTCCTCTGCAGAGATGGGAGAACCTTCCAGAAGGACAACCATCTCTGCCGCCTCACCAATTAGGCCTTTATGGTATAAAGTACTTAAGTAAAAAATACTTTAAAGTACTACTTAAGTAGTTTTTTGGGGTATCTGTGCTTTACTTGACTATTTTTCTTTTAAACAACTTTTACTTTAACTTCACTACATTCCTAAAGAAAATAATGTTATTTTTACTCCATACGTTTTCCCTGACACCCAAAAGTATTCGTTACATTTAATGCTTAGCAGGACATGAAAATGGTCAAACTCTCGCACTTATCAAGAGAACATCCCTGGTCATCCCTACTGCCTCTGAACTGGTGGACTCACTAAACATAGATGCTTCGTTTGTTAATTATGTCTGAGTGTTGGAGTGTACCTGCTGGCTATCTGTAAATAAATAATAAATTGTGCTGTCTGGTTTGCTTAATATAAGTAATTGCAACCCCTGCCACACTCATAGACCAGACACAAAAACTAGATTGCTTGAAACTGTGGCAGTGTTGTAGGCTGGGGCCATGGCCCCTCTCTTGTTGTGATGTTGCGATGGCCGAGTTTTGGCTCCTACATGTGTTTACTGTGAGCTCAGCAAAAGAGGGGTCGTTAGGGCCTCATCACTTCATCAGGCCAAAGCAAAGAGCTGGCTGTGTAAAGGATGTCGAACTACTAATGCCTACCTGCTGCCCTGAGGGGCTGAGACGAGGCACACGCATATGTGTATACACACACACACACACACTATCAGTAGAACCGTCTCTATTTATAAACGGCCATTACATCGCTGGTGCCCGACACCAAAACATTTGGCAGACTGATGCTGCATCCTCCTCCTTCACTTCACTTCTCCCCCTCCTCACTCCTCCTCTTTCCTCTATCTCTCCCTCGCTCCCGTACTGTTTCATTATTCCCCAGCTTGTTTTAGTTGGTCCCAAATTAATGCTGCGCTGTCAAAGCCCTCATCGGCCATGCAGCAACACGCTGGGCCTGCCATCCTCTTTGAGAGCTCAAATTACTGATGCCTGATACTGTAGCTCTCTATTCCTTTGACTCTCCACCTCTCTCTCTTTCTACATTTTCTCTCTCTCTACGTCCCTCTTTCTCGCCTCTCTTTCTTTCTATCTTTCTTTCTTCACAAGTGAGTCTCATTCTCTCATTCTCTCTTTTTCTGCCTCCCTCTCTCCCTCTTTCTGTGTAAGCCTCAAAAATATTTCCCTATCCTTCTCCCTCATACTCCATCACATACCAGGAGTGGACTGGGACCAGGAATTGGCCCTGGCATTTTGAAAATACCAGTCCTCGAGGCTCCATTATTAGCCAGACAATGATCATTTTGAGAAAAATAACGAAGTTAGACATGCCCACTAGGCTAATATGGACCAGCCAGTCTGCCCCCGTCACATACACACTCCCTCTCAGTTATATCTCTCTCACTCATTATTAATTTATCATTCTTGGCTAGCTTCTTGCCTATCATCATTGCCTAGCTTCTGTTTTTATTGATATATCTCCTGTAGCTCTCCCTCACCGTCCCAACCTGTCTCTGTTTGATTTCTTTATTTTTCAATATGGCTTAGCCTCAGAACACCAAACAGTATCCTCCTCTTTCTGCTGAGGACGTCCAACAACTGCTGTACCATACTGTATGTTGGTCCGGTTTCTGTAGTGCAGGATGTGGGCGTTCTCCCTGCCAATCCCTCATTACCATCTCCTGCGGCCATCTTTACTCCTGGCACCCGCCCCAAACCCATCTCCATCCATCATGGGGCATTAGTGCCATCACAGGGTAATCACTTTAACCCCGACACCCCCAGACATAATCATTAACCGGGTTGGGGTTAATTCCAATTTAATTAGAAATTCCAATTAAATTCTTGAATTCACTAATGAAGTGGAGAATTTACATTGACTTCATTTCAAATTTCAACGATCTTCAAGTTATGGAATTGGAAATTGTACATATCCCAGTTAATGGAATTAATTTCCATAGTATCAAAAGTGGACTGCAGGGATTGTTTTAAATCATTTCAACAAGTATTTCTATATTTTCAGTCTAGCTAGGCTGTCTGAACAGTGACATGATCAGCCTTAAAGCCTGAGGGAATCGCATTCTGAATTGAATTTGTGGAATTGTTGGGGATAATATTTAATTGAATCGAATTTCTGGAATTTACATAACATTGGAATCGAGAGGAATTGAATTATCTCTGAATTCAAAGACTGACCAGGGATTTGAATTTAATTAAATGGAATTTACAGGGAGAGGAATTGAACTAGAATTTAATTTGTGGAATTTACCCCAACCCTGGTCATCACCCTCTGTTACAGTGAACAGAGGAAAAAATACGCAAAATATTTCACAGTGGTAGCAGTGGTCATTGTTTCGCTGGCCTCTGTAGCGGCTCTCTACTCGTTCTGTCCAATGGCACACAGGTGGTTTTGAGGGTTGCCAGTTGTTTCACCCATGAGCAAGCAGCATTTGCATGAGGTCACTGGCTGGTGTTAGCCGCCACAGGCTGTGAGCATGGGTTTAGCCAGAGGCGGCAGGCAGTTTACAGAAATATACAATTGACTAAACTCATCTGGCTTTCAATGAATAGGGTTGGAGGCATGGGAAGGACGTAATAAGCCAGTATATTGCTTCCTATTATGAATAGCAATGTGAGCCAAAAGTGTGTGCTCACTGCCACAAGGCTCTTTAACCTTGGAGTCACTGACTTTTCACAGTCTGAAAACCAAAAGGTGATACAGTGGAGCTGGTTGCCCCAGGTGCGTTTGTTATATACTGAACAAGAATATAAACCCAACATGGAACAATTTCCATGAATTTACTGAGTTACAGTTCATATAAGGAAATCAGTCAATTGAAATACATTTATTAGGCCCTAATCTATGGATTTCACATGACTGTGCAGAAACTCCAGAATGGGTGGGGCTGGGAGGGCATAGGCCCACCCACTTGTAAGTCAGGCCCACCCACTGCGGTTTTTCCTGACAAAAGGGCTTTATTACAGACAGAAATACTCCTCAGTTTCATCAGCTGTCTGGGTGGCTGCTCTCAGACGATCCCGCAGGTGAAGAAGCCGGATATGGAGGTCCTGGGCTGGTGTGGTTACACGTGGTCTGTGATTGTGAGGCCGGTTGGACGTATTGCCAAATTCTCTAAAACGATGTTGGAGGGGGCTTCTGGTAAAGCAATTAACTTTAAATTCTCTGGCAACAGCTCTGGTGGACATTCCTGCAGTCAGCATGTGAATTGCACGCTCCCTCAACTTGAGACATCTGTGGCATTGTGTTGTTTGACAAAACTGCACCTTTTAGAGTTGCTTTTTATTATCCCCAGCACAAGGTGCACTTGTGTAATGATCATGCTGTTTAATCAGCTTCTTGATATGCCACACCTGTTAAGTGGATGGATAAACTTGGCAAAGGAGAAATGTTCACTGACAGGGATGTAAACACATTTGTGCACAGAATCTGAGAGAAATAAGCTTTTTGCGCGTCTGAAAAAATTCTTGAATCTTTTATTTCAGCTCATGAAACATGGAACCCAAACTTTACATGTTGCATTTATATTTTTGTTCAGTATAGTTTTTGTTTTGTTTTTGAAACGGGGCAAAGGAGCGTCCAGTATTGTGGTAAAAATAATGTGCAATGATGCCCTAGGGGGAAAAAACTGTGCTCGTTGTTTGAAGTAACGTCTTTGTTGTTGTAGTATTGCAAACGGATGTGGCAGTTTCACTGCTACCGATTCCAGCTCTAGACAGATAGAGAGAGTGACAGAGGCTAACACTAACACCACCTAAAAGGAATTTCAGCCACAGTAGACAACATTGCCAAATTCCATCACAGTGTCTTTTATTTTTAACAGAGTGAGGAATTTTTACCCAGAGCTGCTGGGGATGACGATAAGGCCTTTCAAAATGGCCACCTCTGGCACTGGCACCGTAAAGCAACAGATTATCTGTCAACAGGTCACCTTCATCAGAAAATGGGAACAAAACAAACACAAATATCATCTGAGGCATGCCCCTGGGCGGCAGAGGCAATTTCAGCGAGACAGAGAGGGAGAGGGGGAAAGCTGAAATGACCCTCTGCTTTTCTCTCTGTCTCTCTGTGTGCCTCCGGGAACTCCCAGCCAATCCATACTCAAACTGATCCCATTCCTCCCTCACAGAATGGGTAAAATATATATCAAATAAATCATAAATAAATTGAATGAATCGGACGGTTTCTGGAACCCTTTGTGTTGGTTATTTGGTCTGTGAAATCAAGATAAGAAACCCATCAGGCCCTTTCTATCCTCTGTGCCTCTCAGTTTGCTGGGACTAAAAAGAGGGAAATAGAGACATTGTGGTTATTTCCTGCAGGTTAACGTTTTTCCTCATGAATCTTGCCCTGGAGGCAGCTCTGCAGAGTTGTCATTAACTGGCACAGCCACAAAGTCATAAAATCTGATCTTAAACCTAACCCTAATCTTAACTATAACCTTTACCACACTACTAACCCTAATGCCTAACCCTAACCTTAAATTAAGACCAAAAAACAGATTTTTGTTTTCATGATTTTTCACAGTATAGTCAATTGGACTTTGCAGCTGGCCTATAAGGGGAAATAGCTCAGCTCTGCCTCCAGGACAAGACTCATTATGATAAACGTCAACCTGCTTATTGATTCATTTTCGGGGTGGAAGTCTTTGATACATACTCAGGGCTTTAAAGCACACGCTTCCTCTCCTCTCTCTCCTTTGTTTGTGTGCTCACTCTGTCAAACACAGAACAGTCACGTCGATATTCCCCCGCGCGGGCACAGCTAGAGGGAGAAACACTAACTGGTCGACTCAATTTGTGTGTTGATGTAAGTGTGTCTGTTGTGTGTGTATTTGTTAGAAAAAGAGAGAGAGAGTTGAGAGTTCAACAGGTAAAGGCTCAATTATCTTCTATTATCTGGCACAGGGGAGAGTGTCACGACATACTATGTAATTATAAAGAGCCACCGCCAGGCGGCCTTCCCATAAATCTGTCATAACCAGTCAAAACGAGTTGGAACTGGATAAAACAGTCCCACTGCTCCACTCAGGACCAAAGGTAAATGGAGCGACGGAAAGTAAACAGCCATTATGGCACACAAGGGGGTCAAATAACAGGATGTGAAGACGCATTAGAGACAGAACAGAAACCAGCTATCCTCATCAAGGTGTTGACCGACTGAGCAGAAATAAGTATTTTCTACAGAAGTACTGTAGCATTGGACTGTAATGAAACCTCCTATCTGTCCAGTTGTAAGGCTGGTTAACTCCTATCTGTCCAATTGTAAGGCTGTATAACTCCTATCTGTCCAGTTGGTAGGCTGGTTAACTCCTATCTGTCCAATTGTAAGGCTGTATAACTCCTATCTGTCCAGTTGGTAGGCTGGTTAACTCCTATCTGTCCAGTTGTAAGGCTGGTTAACTCCTATCTGTCCAGGTGTAAGGCTGTATAACTCCTATCTGTCCAGTTGTAAGGCTGTATAACTCCTATCTGTCCAGTTGTAAGGCTGTTTAACTCCTATCTGTCCAGTTGTAAGGCTGTATAACTTCTATATGTCCAGTTGTAAGGCTGTTTAACTCCTATCTGTCCAGTTGTAAGGCTGTAGAACTTCTATCTGTCCAGTTGTAAGGCTGTTTAACTCCTATGTGTCCAGTTGTAAGGCTGTTTAACTCCTGTCTGCCCAGTTGTGCTTGTGCCCAGAGCCTGGAGATATACCGCAGACATTAGGAGCAGTGTTAGTGGTGGCTCACAGCCCACTCATGCAGCCTGTAATGGATGTCCTATTAGTTTGTCTAGAAGATCAACCCCCTCCTATCCTCCACACGTTCACATGCACACATACACACACACACACACTATATCTATTTACGCAAAGCATAGTTCTGAAATATTTAGCATCAGTTTTCCCATCCCAGATCTCAGAACTGTTTTGAAGTGAATTCTTCTTTCATTACCCATTAAGGTCATCACCTTAAAGGTACCTAACGTGCAGAGTATCAAAAGAGACATTTGTAAATCTGTTTTTTTAGGGGGGTGCAATGGCAGACATAACCTCATGGCTCTGACATGTCAATCTGGTTTCAGCTGTAAGGTTCTATCGGACACTTGTGAAATAACGTTTTTAAGAAAACTGTAGCTATTTGAATACGTAAAAAATAGAATACCACTATTTTACCAAAACAGAGTTAGAACACATGATCAAATACGTTAGGAAATGTATTCTGATCATCAGATGAACTGCTGTCAACACTGAACAATGATGTGACAACATCATTTACTTTCAGATTTCTGAAAGTGTTTTTTTGGCTTGCGTGCCATTACTGCTGGCTACACTAGCCTAGACCATACTTAGAGGGAGATGGCAAAGACGTGTTCTGATTGGTCTGTTTGTATTTCTTAAGGCTTGTGATTGGATTGCAAATAGAACCGTATAGGGCCAAGTTCAAACGGGTTTATGAAGACATTTTACATTTACATTTTAGTCATTTAGCAGACGCTCTTATCCAGAGCGACTTACAGTAGTGAATGCATACATTTCAGACATTTACTATAACGTTCTAGTTTTAAAAATGTTTAACTTAAAATGTACTCTTTCAAAAATTTTACTTCACAGACATATGAAGAACCACCTTAAGATCAATTACATGTGACTAACACATTTTTGACAAAAATGCCAGAATCTTATAGTCCCAAGGTCTCGAATTCTATCAGAGCTGATCAAATGAAGGGCTCCTTTGGAGATGTCAACATTTAAACACATTGCCGTTTTACAGACACACAAATGCACACACACGCATGAGCCGGTGTGAAATAGCTAGCTAGTTAGCGGTGGGCACTAGTGGCGTTTCAATCAGTGACGTCACTCGCTCTGAGACCTTGAAGTAGTTGTTTCCTTTGCTCTGCAAATTCCGCTGCCTTTTTTGGAACGATAGGTAACAATGCTTTGTGGGAGGCAGTTGTTGATGTGTTCAGAGGGTTCCTGGTTCGAGCCCAGGTTGGGGCAAGGAGAGAGACAGAAGCAATACTGTTACCACACGCTTGAATTACTTGCCATATTGCGTTGATATGCATTACCTTTCCGCCACACTCACTCAGTGGCCACAGCACAACACATAATCTAGAGCATCTTAGAAACATTTTTTATTTTTATTTAAACCTCTCTCTCACCCTCCACCCGCCCCCTTTATCTCCACTGCCTCCTTTCCTTTCTCTCCCCCTCCCTCTCTCCCTATCGTTCTTTTTTTCTCTACTCAGAGAAAAAGCAGGGGGCCTCAGCTTAATGCACAGATCACAATGAAAAGATAATTACCCCCTAGTCCACAACCTCCTATCATCTAAAGGTTCACTCTCGCTCTCGCTTTCTCTCTCTCTCTCTCTCTCTCTCTCTCTCCTTCCATCTCTCTCTCTATAGTTATTGCTCTCTTTCTCTCGCTATTGTTCTTGCTCTCTCTCTTTCTCGCTCTCTCTCCCTCCATCTCTCTCTCTCTCTTTAACTGGTCTGTACATGGTTTTTGGTTGGAGACTCTTGGGGAGAGAGTAGAGGATGTTTGTTATCCCTAAGGGCCAATATGCTTTGCAGCAATACTCCAAATCATTTAGACATAAATAGAAACGGTCCTACGGAGAACAGAAATACATGTGGGGGAGGGACATTTACTTATGCTTCAGATAAATCATTGATACTGTCTGTACTACAATCTTGTCTTGACATATAAAAAGGAACCAACCTGGCTTGAATATTGTAGGGTCTGAATACTGTGTGACTAATAATATTTGATTTATGCTAGGACTGAGTGAGCGAGAAATGCTACTGTACCCCCCTCTTAGAGTGCTCTTTCTCACCTGCGACACCGGTCAGGAGTGCAGAACAGCAGGCACCAGGATTCTGGCCAAGGTTTCATATTCCATGCACATATTTCACTAACTTTTTGAAGCAGGAAATTATATTTCGCACCAGCGGATTGATTTAAGTGGGGTTGATTCTATGCATGTCCTTCAAGGTTTAAGCTAAGTATGGAGCTTTTTCTTTTCTTTTCTCTCTCTCTCTCGCGCTTTCTCTCGCTCGCTCGCTCCTTCTTTTCCGCCAGATGGAAAGTGATGGATTTAGAAAGCACGGGCCCTCTTTATTGGAATCTAAAAGCAGAGAGAGAGAGAGAGCGAGAGAGATAAGTATTCCGCCGTCACAGGGGAAATTTACACTTCTGCCTGACTCCTGAATCCCCATGATCAGAATGTAGAGTTCACAGACCCCCTTCCCTGAACACACACACGCAACATGCGCGCACACACGCAAACACATTTTAAATACTTTATTTGGATCCACAAATCAAATGTACATTTCAAGAAGGATCCAAACATCTCAAAGGTCCCTGTATGAATGGACACTCAACGATAAAGAAAGCACCTTCTCCAAACAGCCAGGCTGCACACGGCAGCTGAAACAGAGCAGTACCAAGTCAACTGCTTTGCTTAGGTTTTTGGCAGGCCCGTAATCTGGAGGCCACGTCCTGCAAGCCTAAGAATATGCAGTAAGTGCAACCAGCTTGCACCTATATCTGAGGCTGTCCAAGCCTGCTACAAGGGGCCGGTATTTTAGAAGCTTGTCGGCAAATTTCTGCTCCGTGTCGCAGTCAAATGAGCAGCCTACTTCCATAATCAGCGCCTCCACCGGGCCTCCCTTACATCAAAAATGTCTGGCTTATTCAGGATACAAGAAAACATATCAACATCAAACCAGGCTCCTCTGACAAGAGAATGTTTGTGTATGTGTGCTGTTGGTGAGACCACCTTTCTCACCTCTAGTAGCTACCAGGTCGACAAGGCGGTCATGTCTACAAATGTACAAGTCTTTCAATGAACGGTGATCATTCACAACATGTGCAACAGACTCCATTACGTTTAACTCAGGGTGTAAAATACTGAACGAATCATGGTTTGCAGGGTGTCAGTGCTAGGATATATTTTGTGGGTAGAACATTCAACCTCGCCTTACAGCAGCATTCTGTTACATGTAGTGGGGACAAAGTGGATACACAGACACAAACATACCCACACAAAGAGACACAGACACACACGCACACGCACACACACACACACACACACACACACACACACACACACACACACACACACATTATCCTCCCAATTAGCATATAAAATTGATCTTGATTGAACTTACAAGACCACAAACTACCGTTCAAAAGTTTGGGGTCACTTAGAAATGTCCTTGTTTTTGAAAGAAAAGCTCATTTTTGGTCCATTAAAATAAAATAAAATATATCAGAAATACAGTTTAGACATTGTTAATGTTGTGAATGATTATTGTAGCTGGAAACGGCAGATTTTTTTACGGAAAAGCTACATAGGCGTACAGAGTCCCATTATCAGCAACCATCACTCCTGTGTTCCAATGGCATGTTGTGTTAGCTAATCCAAGTTCATCACTTGAAAAGGCTAATTGATCATTAGAAAAACCTTTTGCAATTATGTTAGCACAGCTGAAAACTGTTGTCCTGATTAAAGAAGCAATAAAAATCTGGCCTAGTTGAGTATCTGGAGCATCAGCATTTGTGGGTTCGATTACAGCCTCAAAATGGCCAGAAACAAATAACTTTATTATTATTATTTCATGTGAGAAATTGCAAAGAAATAGTTCTGGCAGCTTCATTAAATAGTACCCGCAAAACACCAGTCTCAACGTCAACAATGAAGAGGCGACTCCGGAATGCTGGCCTTCTAGGCAGAGTTCCTCTGTCCAGTATCTGTGTTATTTTGCCCATCTTTTCTTTTTATTGGCCAGTCTGAGATATTACTTTTTCTTTGCAACACTGCCTAGAAGGCCAGCATCCCGGAGTCGCCTCTTCACTGTTGACGTTGAGACTGGTGTTTTGTGGGTACTATATAATGAAGCTGCCAGTTGAGGACTTGTGAGGCGTCTGTTTCTCAAACTAGACACTCTAATGTACTTGTCCTCTTGCTCAGTTGTGCACCGGGGCCTCCCACTCCTTTCTATTCTGGTTAGAGACAGTTTGCTCTGCTCTGTGAAGGGAGTAGTACACAGCGTTGTACAAGATTTTCAGTTTGTTTGCAATTTCTCGCATGGAATAGCCTTCATTTCTCAGAACAAGAATAGACTGACGAGTTTCAGAAGAAAGTTCTTTGTTTCTAGCCATTTTTAACCTGTAATCGAACACACAAATGCTGATGCTCCAGATACTCAACTAGTCTAAAGACCAGTTTTATTGCTTCTGTAATCAGCGCAACAGTTTTCAGCTGTGTTAACATAATTGCAAAAGGGTTTTCTAATGATCAATTAGCCTTTTAAAATGATCAGCTTGGATTAGCTAACACAAAGTGCCATTGGGACACAGGAGTGATGGTTGCTGATAATGGGCCTCTGTACACCTAGGTAGATATTCCATAAAATATCTGCCGTTTCCAGCTACAATAGTCATTTACAACATTAACAATGTCTACACTGTATTTCTGATCAATTTGATGTTATTTTAATTGTCACGCTGGTATGAAGAGTTTTGGGAGGCAGACACAGGAATACGTAATATGTTTTTTTATTTCACCTAAATTACGGTGTGCCGTGTAAGGGCACGGGGACGAAGACCAAACAAACACTATAACAAAACACAGGGTTGATACCCCAAAACAAAAGATCGAGGAGTACCTTGAATAAATACACACGCGCACAATGATTAACACACGGGACGAGAGCCGTAATCATCTGTGCAATCCACAAGGGCATGAAAGCCCAAAACACACAGCACAGGTACTCACACGCACCAACGGACATTGTAACAATAACCGACAGAGGGAACAGAGGGCACATATATAACATACTAATCAGGGGAAATAGGAACCAGGTGTGTGTAATCAGACAAGACAGTCCGGGGTTGATGATAATGAATCCTGTTCAGTGAAGCCTAGAAAGCCGGTGACGTAGACCTCCGAAACTGGTGAACAGAATGAGCATCAGTACTGGGGGGGATCCGTGACATTAATGGACAGAAAATGTGTTTTTCTTTCAAAAACCAAGTGACCCCAAACTTTTGAACGGTAGTGTATATCAATGCATTATTTTCTTCTCTGTGAAGGATGATAATAATAGTAATAATCATATCTATAGTTCCTCGTCTGTATCTGAGACAACCAATTATTTCAACTTGATGCTAAGTGCTTCAGATGTAGGATCTTATTTTGATCACTCTTTTGTTGCTGAGAATTTTCCTACACAGCAGGAAATGCCAACTTTTATTATATCCGATGTTTAAAAAGGCTTCTAACATTTGTTATTTCCACTTTAAAAGGTCAGACTTGATTTGCCCTAATGAAAAATGTATCAGCGCCTACAAATAAGTTTAATTAAATACAATCCACATAATGATTCACATTTCCTGTTTCTGCAGGATTATTTTCCTGCTTAGGTAAACTGCCTCAAATTAAGATCCTACAGCTGTTGTGAGCAGACTGCTCTATTGTGTGTGTGTGTGTGTGCTTGCGTGCGTGTGTGTGACCAGCATGTCAATGCAGTGTGAGTAGATAACAGTGTATGAGCTGAGCCAGCCTTGTCTGTGTGTGTGTGTTATTGTTCATCTAGAGAGCAGGGCTGTGTCCATAGAGATCAACCAGCACTACTGACGCTCAGGCCACTGCCAGTCAATGGTTGTCCTGTTGACTGACAGGCAGCTAGACCTGAGAGGTAGGCCACAGACACACACACACACACACACACACACACACACCATACAAGAAGAGCCCTTCATCCAAGTTCTGTTCAGAGGCTACCTTCAAGGTTTCTCCTTGTGTTGATTGACACAGTTCCTTCTGGCTTTTGCTACTAGATTGTGGTTCTCCCTATCGGGCATGGGCACTCAAGTCCATGCCCCAAGGTCTGCATAGCAGTACTGTTGCTTATTCTTTTCTCCGTGGTGGTTCATTAAATCATTAATATCACTGATTGGCCAACGATTACATATTCCCAACGATTCAATTCATCGAAGTCTGAATCTGTCTCTAATTAGAAGGCAAGACCTCAAGGTCCAGGGGATTTTAGTGAGGTGCCCCTGACTGAGTATGACTGTCCCAACCCCCAGAATAGGACCCTGTCCCTGATAAGCCAAACCACAGAGCCTCGCCCCAGTAGCTTGGCGCTGCTTACAGAGTAAACAGAGAGGGTGTTGCAGAGCAGGGCCAAGGTCGCACGTCCCCCTTAATACACGTCCAACTAAGAACCAATTCACAACCAATCATTGGGATGGAGAGTGGCTGGGGGGAGGGACTGGGGGACCGGGAGACAAGGGGGGGGGGAGAACAGGCTAAACTCTTACAAGTCTTGTCAGTTGGGTAATGGGAATAGTGACAGGGTTTTTTTCTCCAACCAAGCTGCAACGGGGAGAAAAAAAAGGGAAACGCTTCCTAAACACAAGAGCACCTATCATCACCGCCCTTGAAGTGCTCAACATGCTAAGGATCATCTCCAGCTGGACGTTCACTTTGGAAGAGATCACAGAGAGGGTTTCAGAGTAAAATGTAGGGAGGTATAAACACTCACGGTTTCTAAGCGTGAGGCTGAGAGAAACGTATGGATAGATACGTTAATCACCACTAGTTTATACACTGTTAGATGTAACGGGTCATGGAATAGGCAGTACACAGCTTCTCTGAGCAAAATGTGAAGATTATTATTAGTAGGCTTTGATTGAAGCTCAATGTTCAATTCCTATCTCCCTACCATCACACTAAGCCAGTATGACACCAACGTCGATGAAAATTCACAAATCATCTTGATTGGAAGTACACAACACACTCCCTGCCTGCCTCTCATCATGAGCCGTCCGGCATTTACCGAGAAACAGGGTTTAACAGGATATTTTAGCATTAGGTTGGGGCAAGACATTTATTTTATTCCTATCTTAATATCTATGCTTTCGGATAACAACGAGACTACAGAGTCCATAAAGTGATCATTAGACATGCCACCATTCAGACTGATTAAGTTTGTACGGATAACATTTAATGTAAAATGTATCGCTCTAATGTTTGTCAGACCTTGAGACATCCAGAAAATTGGTATTCTCACGGAAGCATCCGTTGCCTCCTCAGGATTTTAACTGCAGTACAAACTATCATGACCACTCTACGGAAAGGGGAGACTCTCACGAACACTATGCTGTTATCCGTTTTGTGACCCCCACAAGTGTCACAGGACTTGTCTGAAGGTAACCGGTACCGGCTTTAAAAAAATGAATGGAAGTGTGAAGGTAGTTTTGTTCCTACCCCAAAAAAGGGTATACAAATGTGTATAACTATACATATATAAACACTACCATTCAAAAGTTTGGGGTCACTTAGAAATGTCTTTGCTTTTTAAAGAAAATCTATTTTTTGATCCATTAAAATAACATAAATTGATCAGAAATACAATCTAGACATTGTTAATGTTGTAAATGACTATTGTAGCTGGAAACGGGAGATTTTTTTATGTAATATCTACATAGGCGTACAGAGGCCCATAATCAGCAACCATCACTCCTGTGTTCCAATGGCACGTTGTGTTAGCTAATCCAAGTTGATCATTTTAAAAGGCTAATTTATCATTAGAAAACCCTTTATAATTATGTTAGCGAATCTGAAAACTGTTGTGCTGATTAAAGAAGCAATAAAACTGACCTTCTTTAGACTTGTTGAGTATCTGGAGCCTTAGCATTTGTGTGTTCGATTACAGGCTCAAAATGGCCAGAAACAAATAACTTTCTTCTGAAACTTGTCAGTCTATTCTTGTTCTGAGAAATGAAGGCTATTCCAATTACAATTTTTCGTTAGCTACCGTTATTTGGTTATGGAAGAGTTTTACACAAATTGCATCAGCCATTTGCTAGCTAGCTAGAGCCATACAACAACAGCTGACCTCGACAAAGAAGATAGCTAGCATTAGCTAGCTCACGTCTAAATGACAGTCCTCCATTTTTCAAAAACAAATTGCTAGCTAGCTACATGAGTTCAAAACCAACAACAAAATTTGCCCAAATTGTCACGCTGCTACTTTACAATGCTTGCAACACTAGCTAGCTAGCCATTCCAAAGTCCAAGCTACGGTAAGAGCTAGCCACATTTCACTCTCAGACAGGACTCAAACTTCTGAGAAAACCAATTGCTAGCTAACGTTACATGTAAACATCACCTCTGTTGTCCACTGACTGCAGTGTGCAAATGCATGCTTGCTAGCATCAGAAAAACTCACCAGTTTCTCTAACATCCATAATAAATTCCAGCATGCTCCTTCTCCTTTCTTTGTCACGCCCTGACCTGAGAAAGACGGTTTATTTCTCTATTTTGTTAGGTCAGGGTGTGGGGTGGGCATTCTATGTTTTGTATTTCTTTGTTTTGGGCCGAGTATGGTTCCTAATCAGAGGCAGCTGTCTATCGTTGTCTCTGACTAGGAATCATACTTAGGCAGCCTTTTCCCACCTGTGTTTGTGGGTAGTTGTTTTCTGTTTAGTTTTCTGTACCTGACAGAACTGTTGGCTTGTTTTCATTTTGTTATTTTGTTCAAGTGTTTCATAGTGGAATAAAATCATGAGCACTTACCACGCTGCATCTTGGTCCCCTCATTACGACAGCCGTTACAGAACTACCCACCACAACTGGATCAAGCAGTGTGCCCGGGAGGAGATGGATTCCTGGTCTCTGGAGGAGTTGCGAAAGAGGATAGACTGGACTTGGGGGCAAGTATTGGAGAGATACAGAAGCCTGCCGGGGAAGCACGAGAGGCAGCCCCCCCACAAAAAATGGGGGGGGGGCACACGGGTAGATTGGCGGAGTCAGGGTTGAGACCTGAGCCAACTCCCCATGCATATCGTGGTGAGCATGTGCCTGCTCATCGCACTCTCCCTCCAGTGTGCCTCCACAGCCCAGTACGTCCTGTGCCTGCTCCTCGCACTCTCCCTCCAGTGCGCCTCCACGGCCCAGTATACCCTGTGCCAGCTCTGCGCACCCGGTCTCCAGTGTGTCTCCCCAGTCCGGTGAGACCTGCTCCAGCTCCACGAAAGAAGCCTTCAGTGATGATCTATGGTCCGAAGCCTCCAGTGATGATCCATGGCGCGAAGCCTCCAGTGATGATCCATGGCCCGGAGCCTGTAGGGATGATCCATGGCATGAAGCCTCCAGTGATAATCCATGGCCCGGAGCCTCCAGTGATGATCCATGGAACAAAGCCTCCAGTGATGATCCATGGCACAAAGCCTCCAGTCATGATCCATGGCACGGGGCCTGTAGGGATAATCCATGGCAAGAAGCCTGTAGGGATGATCCATGGCCCGGAGCCTGTAGAGATGATCCATGGCACGAAGCCTCCAGTGATAATCCATGGCCCGGAGCCTCCGGTGATGATCCATGGAACAAAGCCTCCAGTGATGATCCATGGCACAAAGCCTCCAGTCATGATCCATGGCACGGGGCCTGCAGCGACGCTCCCCAGTCCGGAACCTCCTGAGACGCTCCCCAGTCCGGAACCTCCTGAGACGCTCCCCAGTCCGGAACCTCCTGAGACGGCCTGCAGCCCGGAACCTCCTGAGACAGCCTGCAGTCCAGAGTCTTCAGCGGCGGTCGGCAGTTCAGAGCCTCCGGTGATGATCCACGGTCTGGTTCCTCCGGCGACACAGAAGCGGGGGGATAAGCGGGCGGAGTGGGGGCTACGCCCCGAACCAGTGCCACCGCCAAGAATAGATGCCCACCCGGACCCTCCCCTATAGGTTCAGGTTTGCGGCCGGGAGTCCACACCTTTGGGGGGGGGGGGGGCATTGACCTGAGAGGACGGTTTATTTCTCTATTTTGTTAGGTCAGGGTGTGGGGTGGGCATTCTATGTTTTGTATTTCTTTGTTTTGGGCCGAGTATGGTTCCTAATCAGAGGCAGCTGTCTATCGTTGTCTCTGATTAGGAATCATACTTAGGCAGCCTTTTCCCACCTGTGTTTGTGGGTAGTTGTTTTCTGTACCTGACAGAACTGTTGGCTTGTTTTCGTTTTGTTATTTTGTTCAAGTGTTTCATAGTGGAATAATATCATGAGCACTTACCACGCTGCATCTTGGTCCCCTCATTACGACAGCCATTACAGTCTTGTTGATATTTTAATCTCAATGTGTGCTGATGAAGAGTGCCAAACTAACAGCCATGTGTTCGATATTTGTCAACAACTCTGAATAATACAGTGCCTTCAGGAAGTATTCACACCCCTTGACTTCGTTCACATTTCATTGTGTTACAGATTTTGTGTCGCTGGCCTACACACAAAACCCCATGATGTCAAAGTAGAATTTTGTTTTTCAAAGTTTTTACAAATGAATTACAAATTCAAAGCTCAAATGTGTTTAGTCAATATGTATTCAACCCCTTTGTTATGGAAAGCCTAAATAAGTTCAGGAGTAACAATGTGCGCATGGACTTTGAGTACAATAATAGTGTTTAACATGATTTTTGAATGAATACCTCATCTCTGTATCCCACGCAAACAATTATCTGTAAGGTCCCTCAGCCAAGCAAGACATTTAAAACACAGATTCAACCACAAAGACCAGGGAGGTTTTCTAAAGCCTCGCAAAGAAGGGCACCTATTGTTAGATGAATAAAAAAAGCAGATATTGAATATACCTTTGAGCATGGTGAAGTTATTAATTACACTTTGGATGGTGCAGCAATACACCCAGTCACTACAAAGATACAGGCATCCTTCCTAACTCAGTTGCCGGAGAGGAAGAAAACAGCTCAGGGATTTCACCATGAGGCCAATGGTGACTTTAAATTAGGCCAATGGCTGTGATAGGAGAAAACTGAGGATGGTTCAACAACATTGTAGTTACTCCACAATACTAACCTAAATGAGAGGGAAATAAAGGACGCCTGTACTGTCAAATCCTGATCTGTTTCACCAATCTTTGTCTCCACCCCCCTCCAGGTGTTGCCCAACTTCCCCATTATCCCCAGTGTATTTACATTGTACCTGTGTTCTCTGTTTGTCTGTTGCCAGTTAGTTTTGTTCGTCAAGCCTACCAGTATTTTTCCCCTTGCTCCTGTCTGTTCTAGTTCCTGTTTTCTAGTTTTTCAGGTTTTGACCATTCTGCCTACCCTAACCCTGAGCCTACCTGCCATTCTGTACCTTGTCACATCACACTGAATTATTGACCTCTGCCTGCCCTGACCCTGAGACTGCCTGCCATTCTGTACCTTTTAGACTCTGATCTGGATTACTGACCTCTGCCTGCCCTTAACCTGTCGTTTTGCCTGCCCCCCGTTCTAGTAATAAACTTTTGTTACTTCGACACTGTCTGCATCTGGGTCTTCCCTGAAACGTGATATGTACAGAATACAAATATTCCAAAACATGCATCCTTAAGTACAACTGTAAAACTGAACTTTATGTCCTAAATAAAAAGTTCAGGAGTAATGGGGTGTGAATACTTTTTGAAGGCACAGTGCATCATTAGGCTGCACGTATTTTTTTAGATGTAGGCCTAGTATAAATGTGGATTATTGTAGCGTCACCATTTTTATTGCAAAAACAAATACACATACAAACAGAACTTTAGACTACATATTCATTTGACAGAGGTAAAGAACTGCCCGTTGATCAAGACAGCAATTGAAAAAAAAACAAGTGGTTCTGAGCTTTTGTCAATATTACACAGGTAAGTTAATCGTTAGAGACATCAGGAATGCAGACAGGCTCCGTAGACCTCTATATCTATATGAGTGACTGTGTCCAACACACCACCACCAGTTGTAACGTCGGGCAACATACTGACCAGAAAACAGTTGTTATGAAATATTTTGACATGTAGTGCTAAAATACAGATTCAAGGAAATACAGACAGGCACCACGTTACTACAAGACAAAACAGCTTGCACAATCAAGCTTGACGGTCTCGTAAGCATAAAAGCAAAGCTTGATTTCATGTAATAAAAAAAAGTTGAAAAGGTAGTGGAATGGGATAATGTCTGTGTGAATAATCTAATACTTTACCTTGGATGTGGTACAAATCACATTATTGTGGAAGCACCTCCTCTAAAAGTATGAATTAGGCGGTTTGAGAAGGTTTGAATCCTAAGCAACCTGCCTACACATTGTTTGAAGTTACAATAGACCAACATAGCTGCTGTAGTTGGTCCAAGCTGTGTGCTGGAGTAGACTTTGTGGTGTTCATGCGAGAAAAAAAAATTACTCGGTATCAGACCAATGCCTAGTTCTCACTGAAAACGCATTTTTTAGTTTTTAATTAATGACGATCTTATTCAAGTAACATACATATCCCTGGGCAAATCAACCCATTCTTTAAAGACAACGTTGCTGGTTAAATTAGCTAATAAACATATAATATACACACCTTCTAGACGACCCCCCCCAAAAAAATTAAAAAACATATCCCTGGGCCAATGGCATATCCATAAACCTTGTTTTGATAAGCGGTAACTATAATAAATTATCTCTACTCTTTAGACGTGATTCTGTGGCTCTGTCTATACTTTGAAGTTGGGCCCTGGTCAGTGGTATATTTGATGCAATTAGAGATGTTGATGTTGTAGTGTTGTTTTTTATTTAATTCACTCTCTGCGCAGCCCGGGGCTCTCTTGGCGAGCCCTACAGTAACGCTAATTGAATATGAAGCCGTAAATTCAGTCTCACATATGCCCAACGCAGACCTGCCAGCCCTCATTACGGTTTTAGTGTGTTTATGTGTGTGTGGTAGAGGAAGGAGATGTCTCTGTCGGAGTGTTAGATTGTATATTATGCACGTCTCTGTGCTTAAGTCTGAGGAGAAGGCAGAATAGAAAGTCTAGATAATGAGGTAGAAAGAAAAATAAACTATTTCTACCACCCTCAAAAAGTGTGACAGGCTAAGCTATATACCACTGACAGAAAAATAAACTCCTGCATACTCTCTCTTTCAGCATCCCATCTTTTCACTACACTAACATTTGGTTGATACCCGTACAGTGGAATGCAGTGATGACAGGCCTCTACTGAAGTGTTAGTGGCATTATCACCTCCTTAGCCAAATACGTATTTACATTTGTACTCTGCCTCTTTTCAGCGCGGTTGGAACGGAGCAAAGCTGAAAGCAACGCTCTTTGCAGTACCCCCCAAAAAGACGGTGTCTCCTCTACTTCTCTCTCGCTGAAGCATTGAGGTCAATCAGGGGCAAGACAGACTGCCACGTGATCTGGTTATTGCTTTCTTCGATTTCTCATTCACAGCCCAGCCGCCGACCTGCCTGAAGGTCATAGACAAATCGTATTCAAATCTGCTGCGGTTATGAAGGCTCCAGTGGCGGCAGTTGTGGTTTGATTTGGGAGGGGAAATCCTGTAGCGAAACAAGACCACATCCCAATAGACAGGAACTGTGGTTGGATGGTTCGCTTCCGCCAACGTTGGCTCTCGAGAAAAGATTTTAGTGAAAGGGGAAATGTAGAAATAAGAGAGCGCGTGAGAGAGGGAGTGAGAGACAGCGATAGAAAGAGAGGCTGTCCCCTGTCTTGCCCCTGTGTCGAATCCTTCAGTCAAACCAGCGTTGAACTGCTAATAATTCATGCATGAACGTCATGCATAGAATTCTCCCTGCTCCACTTCAGACATGGAAATGAGTGGTGACCCTCAGAGTGGCAGGGGCTGTCCTCTACCCCACATGCCATCTACATTCACACACAGCTTCCTACCACTCAAGCCTCGCATTGTTTTCCTGCCGTGGAATAAAGGACGAGGTCACATCCTGCTATAGCTGTTCTACTCGTCAAGATTTGATGGTGTGTCTCTAAAAGGCATCTGACTGTTGACGTTAATTAGTTGGAGGTACTTCACTATAGTTTGCTTACATTTGTTGGTGATTTACTTGACATTCATCTCTTGAGGACAGAGTCGTGGTACATTTGTCCTGGGCTGTTCTCTCTTTCTCTTTCTAACACACTGAGGGAAACGTAGTGCCTCTGATGTCAATAACTAACAGCCTCTAATAATCTCTCTGTCCAGGCCTCTGCCTTTGCCAAGCCTTTTGGATGTGAGCACATTCTAGAATGTCCGTCTGTCTGTCTGTGTTCGGAGGGGAGAAATCGATTGTCCTCACATTGCATTGATTAAACACTTCCTGTTTGTGATGCGCCGGCCGTAGCCAGAGAAGATTCAGGAGGAACAACACCATCGCCTTTTAATTTAAACATTTGCTCTTCCTTCTGCTCCCTCGCAGGCCCTCTGACAGCGATTTTGTAAGGGTCTCTGTGCATTCCCGTATCAATATTGACTACCTGTAGCGTTTGATATCTGGCCTACAACATGGAGTGGAATGTTAAGAGGATTACAATAAGAAGTTAGAGGAGGAGGAGGAAGGAGAGATTTAGCTAACACCCATCCCTTATTACCTGGCTGGGTTTGTACTGTACGCCTGTACGCCGCACTCGAACGTACAGATACGATTACACATATCAGTAATGTGGTGAATAAAGCATATCAACTAACACTTGATCCTACGGTAATCTGGTGAAATGTGAAGTTACACTTTCTAGCATGTTTCAGACCTATAGAAACAGATACCTACTTGTACATGATTTCACTGTGCATGGAGCATATTAACCATTTATTCATATTCAAGAAATTCCAATAATACATTCCCCTTCACGACCCATGCAGTATTTCTGTCAATCAGAATGTTGGTATTAAAGTCTAACCTCAATCTAAATCGTCCCTGCTGACTCACAGCCTGCATGCGTCACATACCTGGGAGAGAACCAAACAAGTAAGAAGAAAAATACAAATAAAGAATCTTTTAATATAACCTTTTGAATTCATAAAGTCAGGCGCTGTTCCTAAGTAATAACAGGGCTGCTGTGGTGGTAATAACTCCTGACCCTATTAAATTAATTAAGTCACAGCTTATTGTAATGGTGGGATGGAGTGTGGAGTCTGTCGGTGGCCCACCGAGACCCTCCCACTGATGAGGCTGGAGGGCAGAAACACGCAGAACTTATTAAATTTGTGTCTGTCTCCACGGGCCGCACAATAATTGTCACACATGTCATTAAATTCAGCCTGGTTTTCGCTCCGCTTCATGGGCCATCCAGAGCCACTGAGACTTAGCTCTGCAGGCAGGAACCAACCAGCAGCACAGAACTGTGGAGAAGAGGTGGTGTCTCTCTGTGTGTGTGTGCAATATTGTGCCACATATTCACACATTTTAATACAACAATGGAATTATCCAGGGGCAACACACTCACACACAACCCTCTCTATTTGTTTCTCCCTCTGTACAGTCAGTTCTACCCCTCCAGGACTCCAGCAACTCACCACTCTCTCACAGACAAGAGACATGATTAACCAGTCGAGCTGAAGCCCGGGCCGTTGTACTAAACAGCTAATAGAGTTCTAATCATAGCACAGCGGATGTGTCAGACAATCCCACCATTTGCTTCCTAGCCTGGTTATTCCGGTGAGTGTACAGTACAGTACTGAGGCCTTACCCCATGCTACCCCTTGATTCAGAGTACTGCTCACACCGCTCATGTAAAGGCATGGGACCACCATGCGTGCAACACATCAGCTAAATGCTAAGCTACAGCTCCTCTTCTCTTCCTGCTCTACCTCCAGGTGTCTGCTGGGAAGCCCACTGCATTGTTATTCTCCTCTGATGCGCAGTGGAAAGGTGACAGTATTGATCTCTCCTCTTTTTAAACCTCTCATTCGCAGTATGTCGGGAGACAGCTGGGAAACCATTATTAATATAACTCCATGACTTAATGTCAGGAGAAGAACCACGGAGCGAGAGGAGGAGAGGCGACATAGAGAGAGAGAGAGAGAGAGAGAGAGAGAGAGAGAATGAGGTGACTCAGAAGAGTAGAGGACTGGGATGAGTAAAGGAGGGAGGGAGGCCGGAAGTCGGGAGAGCCGTTCACTAACTAAATCAATGTTTTGTTACATCAACCCAGCCATCATGCTGGAGAACAATTATAACCACAATAGATAGTTATAAAACAACAACGGGCAGATTGGTCGTAAGTAACTCCTACCGGTTTACAAACAAACACAGTAACAGCTGAAAAAGTGTTGTGCAGAGTTAGCAAGATGAGGTAATGAGGGTTTTGTGGTAAACAAGAGTTCAAGTGTTCTGTGAAATCTGATCCTGGAACACCAGAGGGAAACACGAAACCATCAAGTTAATTAACAATGCTAATTATCACCAATGCAACAATAATTAATTCTAAACTATATTTAAATTAATTATCGATTAAATTAATTAAGTCGGGGGTAATTAAGATAAATTTTAAATGTGTGGGTAATTAGCTGGGGTAGATGCTCAGGGTTGAGGGAGAGTAGCGGCAGGCAGAGTATGTAAAGTAAACACAGAGTTGTTGTATTTTGGAGGGAGGCAGAGAGGCTCAGGACCTTGCTGCTGGACAAACAGACCACTGCTCTGTAGTAAGTCTGTTCAATTAGTCTGAGGCTAGCTTCTCAGGCAGAGTTTACAGCACTGTAAAACACAAAAGACGCAAGCAGGCGGCGCACACACACGTGCGTGCACACACACGCACGCACATTCACACACATACACACACAAATCCAGTAATCAAAGCTCTGTGGATCTTCCCTCAGCCCAGTTTCTGATGGCTTATACTACCATTTTTTGTTGAAGCTGGGCTGAAGCTCGTTAGTCCACTGACAGGCTGTGTACTAATGATTATAAACACAGGAAAATGACACCCGTTTGTCCTTTCTTCTATCAGGGATGGGAAGAGAAAGAGACATTTGACTTTTTATCTTACTGTAATTAGATCCTCATTACACTAAAAGCACCACATTACCCCACGCAGAGACCACCCCTTTAAATAATAGCTCCGGGTCTGTCGCTGCCTTCCTTCTGACCTGGTTCCTTCTTTTTAGCCACATGACCAACTTGACCAAACAAAAAATAAAAAATAAACACATTTGTCCCTTTCCCTGCTTGAAGACCTCGGCCCTATCACAAACATCCCCACAGAGAAGACCAACGTCACACAAATGCAGTCCACCAAAGACAGCAACTGCATCACACTAGCACAGAATAAACTGTCTTGGTTATTGCACAAAACGGATACCCCTCCCTGATTCCCAGGTCAACCCGAGCCAACCAGCTGCTGGTGTCCAGGGCTCCATGTATTACCCTCTACTGGACATCCCCTGACCTTTTCAGCACTGGGAGCTTATAGAGCACTCTCCATCTGTACCCTGCCATGCTGTCAGACCCCACCTCCTCCTGCCACTGATGCCCCTTCACTCCCGCTAAGCTCCTGGTGTGTCTAAACCTGACGCTGAGGATGTACAGCGCCCCACCTCCGCAAACTCCCCCAGGCTCGAAGTGTTTAAAGTCACTAAGTCCTCCGGACCACCCCTGCCAGTCCCCAGTGTCTACTGTCGCTTGCAGTGGCAGAGACGGTGATGGCTCCTCCCACCATGGCTGCTCGAGTACCTCACAGGCTCTGGCAGCGCCTCCTGGACCTCCCCCATGACTCTCTCCTGTAACCTGCTGTGTCAACTCATGGGGGGACTTTACACTGCCCAACCCCCGGCAGCGATAGGTCAGCTAGTGTCCTGATGCCTGCTGCCATTAAACATTCCTGCAGGGTGGCTGAACGAACAGACCTTAAAGGCACCTGTGGGTTGTGGAAAATGGGCACCACCCACAGCCAAGTGGTCCTCAGCAGCTTAGTACGATCAATGTATGCCTTAGGGAGGATGCCGCCAAGTTGTTGATGATCAGCAACCTCCCTCTGTATGACACGTGAGAGTGGAGCCACCCCTCCAAGCCCAGATAAATCTGGACCCCTTAACAGCCCCAGTGCAACCACCCTTGATGCCTCACGTAAGAGCCTAAGGCTTGCCCCAGTTTTATCTTAGTAAAACTAAGTCCTGCTCATCTCTAACCACCACTGAGACATCTTCAGCATACGCTGACACTGCTATGCCTGTCCCCAACCCGATGCCTGCCACACACATTTTCTGCAGCCTCCTGCGTAGCAGTTCCAGAAAGGGCTCAATAGCAAAAGTGAATAGCTGCCCAGAGAGAGGGCATCCATGATGAGTGCGCCACTCCCTACCCAGACAGGCCTACTGAGTCCCCCGAGAACACACCTGAGAACACACAGGATCACAGAGTTCTGCTGTCTACAAATCCAAGAACTCCACAGCACGCTCCGGCGTCTCTCCCACAACAGAAGTTACACACCCATCAGACAAACGTAAACAATGCTTTTGCTTGGTTTCCTCACTCTGTTTTTTACAACCCAAAGAAGAAACATGGAAAATTGAGCTCTTACAAGTGCCTTTTGCCTTCATCTGAAAGAAAGCAACCAGGTCCTTGCTTATAGACAGAGAGAGCGAGAGAGAGAGAGAGAGAGAGAGAGAGAGAGGATAGGAAATGTAAGACAAAGGGAAAGCGAGAGATTGTGTGTGAGTGCTTGTTTGCATGTGAGCATGCATGTGAGTTTGTGTGCTTGTATTTGTATTGTCCTCAACAATAGGTGGACTAGCGTGGGGGCTTGACAATTCATCTACGAGTTTGGGTGCTGTTGAGACAAGCATGCAATTTTAGCACATTTTATATTTCTCTTTGGGCCTGGAGGTCAGGGTTATTCTCTCTCTCTCTCTCTCTCTCTCTCTCTCTCTCTCTCTCTCTCTCTCTCTATGTCGCTCTCTCTGCCTCTCTCTCTGCCTCTCTCTCTGCCTCTGAATGATATTGGAAGTCTTTGTGCTGCTGGATTGGCTCGACGTGAAAATTAGGACATCAAAGGTGACAATGGCATGCAGCTTTTTCCTGAGACTGCGTTGGCAAACCAAATTGCCAAGCCCGGGCGAGGTGAAGGATGAGAGAAGGATGGTAAAATGGAGGGAGAGATGGGACACATCTGCAATGTGTGAGGTAACTCAATTAAGGAAAGCAATTTGCACTCTTCCCCTGCCCTTGGCACAGCCACAACACAAGATGCATCAAACGACTGCCTAAAATGACAAATGATGCATGCCTGAGAATACATGAAAACAAGAAAGCTTCACAATAAGTACAACGGAAAACATTCTCTTGCGTATGGAACTGAACAGCCTTATTAAGACCAGTCGGAAAACTTATTTTAGTGTGATTACCCTATGGAGCAGACCTCAGTATTGCAACAGCAGGCCATTCCTTCCTCTGCACAGTTCCTCTGCACAGTGTAATTGTAAATAATGTATAAAAAACACTCACAACAACATTGTTTGGTTACTAAGCGATCTATGAATTGTCCTCACTTTTGTGGAGGACGTCACTGCGCTTTCATAGCTTCCTTGTGCATCACTTCACATCAAGACTAGAACCTGGGACCTCTGCCTCGCAAACACACATGACTACCCTCCTGAAACATTCTCTGCTAGTTGCACCACCGAAAAGCTTGCTATTAAGTGACTCAAGTGGGGAGATTTCAGGCTGGGGAGTACACTAGTTCTTTCTCTTGTAGCCAGAGTGTGTAAAAGTAAGAGTTTAGACACCATTTTTTGGCTCTCGTTTGGGGAATGGGGACTTTTTGGCCTCTTGTTACCCTATTTGCAGTATCTTAGCTACCAGCCCTGTAGTAGTTTGATGGATACTCTTTCACTTCACTCCTCATCCCCCCCTCTCGCTCTCTCTCTCTCTCTCTCTCTCTCTCTCTCTCACACACTGTCTCTCTCTCTCCCTCTCTCTCTCTCTCTCTCTCTCACACACACTGTCTCTCTCACCTCTCTCTCTCTCTCTCTCTCTCTCTCTCACACTGTCTCTCTCTCACCTCTCTCTCTCTCTCTCTCTCACACACTGTCTCTCTCTCACCTCTCTCTCTCACCTCTCTCTCACCTCTCTCTTTCTCACTCATTCTCTCTCTCACACACACCTCTCTCTCTCACTCTCTGTTCTCATTTTGTCATCTAATTTATGAGGGCTACAGTCTAAAACCTCATCAAGTGAATGACACCCTATTCATGATTTACATTCACTAAATATTCTATTTACCTTCTGATCAAAAATTCTCCATGGTCCAGAGCGACGACTCAGTCAGAATAGTACTTTAATTGAACCTTATTGGAATACATCCACTCAATAAATTCCATTCAATATGGAAAACATAAGTTTAAACATGACGAGAGTTATACATACCAGTCATATGATTAGGTTGTGCTCTGAATAGACACACAAAGACAAACAACAAACAGCAAGGATATGAGATTATCTATAGCACGCTAAACAGTTGAGTCAGTCACACAGCTAGAGTACAGAAGACTATGTATGGAACTCCATTGGCTACAGTTATACCCTGAGATTGTCTTTCTTTACATCGGTACTTGACCGCCTCTATAATGGTCTCTATAATGGCTGGACTCTATAAGGGCTGACCTTTATAATGTCCTCTATAATGGACTCTGTAATGGCTGGCCTCTATAATGGACTCTATAAGGGCTGGCCTTTATAATGGCCTCTATAATGGCTGGCCTCTATAATGGCTGGCCCCTATAATGTCCTCTATAATGGCCTCTATAATGTCTGGGCTCTATAATGTCCTCTACAATGTCTCTATAATGGCTGTCCTCTATAATGGCCTCTATAATGGATGGACTCTATAATATCCTCTATAATGTCCTCTACAATGTCTCTATAATGACCTATATAATGTACTCTATAATATCTTCTATAGTGTCTATAAGGTACTGTGTAATAGCCTCTATAATGTACTCTGTAATGTCCTCTATAATGTCCTCTATAATGGCCTCTATAATGTACTCTGTAATGGCCTCTATAATGTGCTCTATAATGTCCTCTTTAATGTACTCTGTAACGTCCTCTATAATGGACTCTATAATGGCTGGCCTCTATAATGGACTCTGTAATGGTTGGCCTCTATAATGGCTGGCCTCTATAATGTCCTCTATAATGGTTGGCTTCTATAATGGTCTCTATAATGGCTGGCCTCTATAATGGACTATGTAATGGTTGGTCTCTATAATGGCTGGCCTCTATAGTGTCCTCTATAATGGTTGGTCTCTATAATGGTCTCTATAATGGCTGGCCTCTATAATGTGCTCTATAATGTCCTCTATAATTCATGGACTCTATTTTGTATTTATTATGGATCCCCAGCAGCTACTCTTCCTGTGGTCCAGCAAAATTAAGGCAGTTTATACAATTTTAAAAACAATAAAATACATTCACATATTTCAAGCCCTTACTCCACCACTACCACATAACTACAGTACTCAATCCATGCGTATGTATAGTGCGTATGTTATCGTGTGTGTGTGTGTGGGCGTGTGTGTATGCATGTGTCTGTGCCAATGTTTGTGTTTCTTCACAGTCCACTGTTCCATAAGGCGTTTTTCTTTAATAAATCTAACTTTACTGCTTGAGTCAGTTACTTGATGCGGAATAGAGTTCCATGTAGTCATGGCTCTATGTAGTACTGTGTGCCTTCCATAGTCTGTTCAGGACTTGGGGACTGTGAAGAGACCTCTGGTGGCATGTCTTGTGGGGCATGCATGGGTGTCTGAGCTGTGTGCCAGTAGTTTAGACAGACAGCTCGGTGCATTCAACATGTCAATACCTCTCATAAATAAAAGTAGTGATGAAATCAATCTTTCCTCCACTTTCAGCCAGGAGAGATTGACATGTATATTATTAATATTAGCTCTCTGTGTACATCCAAGGGCCAGCCGTGCTGCCCTGTTCTGAGCCATTTGTAATTTTCCTAAATCCTTTTTTGTGGCACATGACCACACGACTGAACATTAGTCAAGGTGCGACTAAACTAGGGCCTGTAGGACCTGCCTTGTTGATAGCGTTGTTAATAAGGCAGAACATTGCTGTATTATAGACAGACTTCTCCCCATCTTAGCTACTACTGCATCAATATGTTTTGACCATGACAGTTTACAATCTAGGGTTACTCCAAGCAGTTTAGTCATCTCAACTTGCTCAATTTCCACACTATTTATTGCAAAATTTAGTTGAGGTTTAGGGTTTAGTGAGTGTTTTGTTCCAAATACAATACTTTTAGTTTTAGAAATATTTAGGGCTAACTTATTCCTTGCCACCCACTCTGAAACTAACTGCAGCTCTTTGTTGAGTTTTGCAGTCATTTCAGTCGCTGTAGTAGCTGACGTGTATAGTGTCGAGTCATCCGCATACATAAACACTATACTCAATGTCAGTGGCATGCCATTAGTAAACATTTTAAAAAGCAAGGGGCCTAAACAGCTACCCTGGGGAATTCCTGATTCTGACTGGATTATATTTGAGAGGCTTCCATTAAAGAACACTCTCTGTGTTCTGTTAGACAAGTAGCTCTTTATCCACATGAATGTCCTCTATAATGGCTGGTCACTATAATGACCTCTATAATGTTCTCTATAATGTCCTCTATAATGTCCTCTATAATAGCTGAGCTCTATAATGTCCTCTATAATGGCTGGCCTCTATAATGTCCTATATAATGTCCTCTATAATGTCCTCCATAATGTACTCTATAATGGATGGTCTCTATAATGTCCTCTGTAATGTCTATAATGGCTGGGCTCTATAATGTCCTCTATAATGCTCTCTATATTGTGATATATAATGTCTGGGCTCTATAATGGCTGGCCTCTATAATAGCTGGCCTCTATAATGTCCTCTATAAAAACCTCTATAATGTCCTCTATAATAACCTCTATAATGTCCTCTATAATGGATGGACTCTATAATGTCCTCTATGTACTCTATTATGGACTCTATAATGGCTGGCCTCTATAATGTCCTCTATAATGGACGGACACTATAATGGCCTGTAGAATGGCCTCTATAATCTATATTATACAGTGTTTATTTGACCATGTACTCTGCAGGGCTCATTCTGTCTAACATGCAGTTAGTTATAAGATGATGTGTTCTGTTTCTGCGTCTGATTGTCCGCTTGTTCCTGGCTAAGTGTCATATTACGCCTTCCTCTGTTCTGTTCTCTTCTGTTCTAAGAACAGCCCATAGATTGAGGCTGTCTTCCAAATTGCACCCTATTCCCCATATAGTGCACTATGTAGGGAATAGGGGGTCATTTAAGACACAGGTTGAATGTAGAGGTTGGCCACAGTGTTCCTTAGGTTATTTTGGTCCTCTGTGAGTCTGGTGATTAGCACGAGAACTGAGTGGGGAAAGAATATTGCGTTAACTCTCTCTGAGTCTAATCTTGATGAATTGCAGAGAGAATAGGGACATAAATTACTACTTGACCTACAAGAAGGCTCCTGTCCCTTAGTGGAGCGCTGAGGTTCATTTGAATCTATTCCTTTGATTCCTCTCTTTCCCTTTTGATCATTATACTTAAATAATGACTGGATTCATTTGCTGTTTGTGAGGGACTGAGTTAGTATGTGTGTGTGTGCGTGTGTGCTCGTATGTGTGTACTTGTGTGTGCGTGTCCACATAAGTGTACAAGCCTGCATGTGTTTGTGCACAATAGGTGTGTCCATGCATGAATGTGAATGAGTGTATTATGTAAAGTCGTAGTCTCTTTTAACAATGTCTTGTCTATATGTCACACTAATCTATATCTCACTCTGTGCAGTGGAGCAGTGGAAAAGGCCCTTAAAGGCCCCGATGCAGACATTTCTATCTCAATATCAAATCATTTCTGGGTAACAATGACACCTTAGCCTACAACGTCCGCAGTCCTGTGGAAATTGAATGAACATAATACAAAAAATCCACATCAAAATCGGTCTGTTTAAACTAGAGATACACTATATATACAAAGGTATGTCGACACCCCTTCAAATTAGTGGATCTGGCTATTTCAGCCATACCCGTTGCTGACAGGTGTATAAAATCGAGCACACAGCCATGCAATCTCCATGAACAGACATTGGCAGTGGAATGGCCTTACTGAAGAGCTCAGTGACTTTCAACATGGCACCGTCATAGGATGCCACCTTTCCAACAAGTCAGTTTGTCAAATTTCTGCCCTGCTAGAGCTGCCCCGGTCAACTGTAAGTGCTGTTATTGTGAAGTGGAAAAGTCTAGGACAAATCTTGGTTTGGCGGATGCCAGGAGAACACTACCTGCCCAAATGCATAGTGCCAACTGTAAAGTTTGGTGGAGGAGGAATAATGGCCTGGGGCTGTTTTTCAGGGTTCGGGCTAGGCCCTTAGTTCCAGTGAAGGGAAATATTAACACTACAGCATACAATGACATGGAAGATGATTCTGCTGTTAAAAGGCAAGTTTGGGGAAGGCCCTTTCCTGTTTCAGCATGACAATGCCCCTGTGCAAAAAGCGAGGTCGATACAGAAATGTTTTTTGAGAATGGTATGGAAGAACTTGACTGGCCTGCACAGAGTTCTGACCTCTACCCCATCGAACACTTTTGGGGTGAATTGTAACGCCTACTGTGAGCTAGGTCTAATCGCCCAACATCAGTGCCCAACCTCACTAATGCTCTTGCGGCTTAATGGAAGCAAGTCCCCTGTCACATCCTGACCAGTAAAAGGGGTTATTTGTCATTATAGTTGGTCAGGGCGTGGCAGGGGGGTGTTTGTTTTGTGTGTTTGGGTATTGTGGGTTTAGGTTCTAGTTTTCCTATTTTTATGTTTAATCAAGCTTTTCTATTTCTATGTAAGTTTTGGCAATGACCTCCAATTAGAGGCAGCTGGTTGTTGTTGTCTCTAATTGGAGGCCATATTTAGTTGTGTTTGTTTTCACTTGTGTTTGTGGGTGGTTGTTTCTAGTATAGTCTGTGCACCTTACTGGACTGTTTTTGTCGTTTGTTTATTTTATTTATGTGTTTTCTTTAATAAAATTAAGAAGATGAGCACTTTACCCGCTGCGTTTTGGTCCACTCAATACGACCCTTGTGACATCCCCGCATAAATGTTCCAACATTTAGTGGAAAGCCTTCCCAAAAGATTGGCGGCTGTTATAGCAACAAAGGGGGGACCAACTCCATATTAATGCTCATGATTTTGGAATGAGATGTTCGACGAGCAGCTGGTGTCCACATACTTATGGTCATGTAGTGTATCTGTTTTTTGGGGGATTGGTCTGAGACTGGTGGGGAAATCTGAAAACGAGCTGTTATCGGCAAACTAATTTTTACCGCCTGTCGATGTCACCAGGCAGGCCATAACTCCATCCCATCAATACCGGCTGAAATTTCAGGCGGTCTTTTCAAACAGCTCTTACACTAAAAGGGCATTATAATCATTTTCACAATTTCATAGTATTATTGCAACCTCATGGTGTGGAAATATTTATAAAACACAGGGAAATCTAGTTTTTGAATGCACTGGTCCTTTAACACTAACATACGAAGTCAGAGGACTCAAGCACCCCTTAACACTGTCCTTATGGAGATTAAACACTGTCACTCCAGTACAGTGAGCACAGTGACCGTATAGTGATGTAGGAACCAACTGCATTGTCTGTGAACTCTAAAAGCCTTTCCTGTGTTTCCTTGGGAGGCCTGATACCTTCGCTCATTCAGCCACGTTCCCATGACAAGACATTCTGACGACACGCCGGTTCCAGAAGAGGCATTTACATTTTTAAACAGGGGTCCTTTTACTTTAAAACAAAATTCCTACTGTCATAAAATATCACACGTTTTCTTTATTTTGACTCCCCTCTCTCCCCCTATCCCTCCTTCGCTAATAAACACACTCACATTCACACACGCAACAGGCACACACAGACACATACATATACAAGTGTCCAGAATGTTGCCTGTCACACACTCAAACACTAGGACGAGCCTACTAAAAGCCTCACTCTCCTCCATCAGACAGGCAGGCAGTGTGAAACCAATATGGGCCTTGAGCCCCTGGGGGGAGAGAGAGAGAGGCCTCAGTATGAAATGAGGGGAGCGGGACAGGCAGGCAGTGTGAAACCAATATGGGCCTTGAGCCCCTGGGGGGAGAGAGAGAGAGGCCTCAGTATGAAACGAGGGGAATGGGACAGGCAGGCAGTGTGAAACCAATATGGGCCTTGAGCCCCTGGGGGGAGAGAGAGAGAGGCCTCAGTATGAAACGAGGGGAGCGGGACAGGCAGGCAGTGTGAAACCAATATGGACCTTGAGCCCCTGGGGGGAGAGAGAGAGAGGCCTCAGTATGAAACGAGGGGAATGGGACAGGCAGGCAGTGTGAAACCAATATGGACCTTGAGCCCCTGGGGGGAGAGAGAGAGAGGCCTCAGTATGAAACGAGGGGAATGGGACAGGCAGGCAGTGTGAAACCAATATGGGCCTTGAGCCCCTGGGGGGAGAGAGAGAGAGGCCTCAGTATGAAACGAGGGGAGCAGGACAGGCAGGCAGTGTGAAACCAATATGGGCCTTGAGCCCCTGGGGGGAGAGAGAGAGAGGCCTCAGTATGAAACGAGGGGAATGGGACAGGCAGGCAGTGAGTGAAGCTGACACATGTGACCATCAAACATTGAAACCACATGCAGCTGTCCTCCGTCCTGGTTCTCTGGTTGTACTGCATATCTTGTAGCCTGTAGGGAGTGGTGGATTGTGTTGTATGTTCTCATCTGTAGGGAGTGGTGGATTGTGTTGTATGTTCTAGTCTGTAGGGAGTGGTGGATTGTGTTGTATGTTCTAGTCTGTAGGGAGTGGTGGATTGTGTTGTATGTTCTAGTCTGTAGGGAGTGGTGGATTGTGTTGTATGTTCTAGTCTGTAGGGAGTGGTGGATTGTGTTGTATGTTCTAGTCTGTAGGGAGTGGTGGATAGTGTTGTATGTACTAGTCTGTAGGGAGTGGTGGATTGTGTTGTATGTACTAGTCTGTAGGGAGTGGTGGATTGTGTTGTATGTTCTAGTCTGTAGGGAGTGGTGGATTGTGTTGTATGTTCTAGTCTGTAGGGAGTGGTGGATTGTGTTGTATGTTCTAGTCCAGTGGTTCTTAACCTGGGTTCGATCGAACCCCAGGGGTTCGGTGAGTCAGTCTCAGGGGTTCGGCGGAGGTCAAGACACACACCCGACTCATATGATTCGTGATGACACGCCCCGCTTGGCCATCATTGGCTGCAGGTGATCACGCAACATCGCTAGGCCTATCTGTGCTGCAGGGAATTTGGCGCTCTCAGTAGTCGAATTGTGACTGTCGTGATGGTACGTCGTGTGATTTCTTTCTTAATATTTTAATCCCTTCATACTAACTATGTCGAGCAAAAAAAGAAAGTGGTCGGACGAATATGTACAATATGGATTCACATGTATAACGGAACGTGATGAGAGTCAGCGTCCTAACTGCATGATTTGCAATGCCAAGTTGAGCAATTCTAGTCTAGCACCGGCAAAACTAAGAGAACACTTCCTTAAGCTGCATGGAGATGGACAATACAAGAACACAACGCTCGCTGAATTCAAGGTGAAGAGAGACAGATTCGATGAAAAGGCTACTCTGCCTGTTCTCGGCTTTGTACCCATCAACAAACCGATCCTCACAGCATCGTATGAAGTTGCTTACCTGATCGCAAAGCAGGGCAAACCACACACCATTGGTGAAACACTCATAAAACCAGCTGTGTTGAAGATGGCGAATATTATGCTGGGAAAAGCGGCTGAAGTTAAGTTATCCCAAATTCCTCTTTCAAATGACACCATTAGCGACAGAATAGAGGACATGAGCAAAGACATCTTGGCTCAAGTAGTTGCAGATCTGATTTCAAGCCCGGCAAAATTCAGCCTTCAACTCGACGAGACCACAGACGTTTCCAATCTAAGCCAGCTTGCTGTATTTGTGCGCTATGTGAAAGACGACGTGATAAAGGAAGATTTTTTATTTTGTAAGCCTCTTACGACAACAACTAAGGCAGCCGATGTGAAGAAACTTGTGGATGACTTCTTCAAAGACAACAATCTTTCGTGGGATATGGTTTCTGCAGTTTGTTCGGACGGAGCTCCAGTCATGCTGGGAAGAAAGTCTGGTTTTGGTGTGCTAGTGAAAGCCGATGCACCACACATCATTGTTACGCATTGTATTCTGCACAGGCATGCGTTGGCAACAAAAACCTTGCCTCCAAAACTGGCAGAAGTATTAAAAATTGTAGTGGAATGCGTGAACTATGTGCAAAATAGTGCTCTGAGGCACCGCATCTTCAGTGAGCTGTGTAAAGAAATGGGCTCTGAATTCGAGGTACTTCTGTACCATTCTAACGTTCGGTGGTTATCCTGGGGACAGGTGCTGAATCGGGTTTTTGCCGTGCGTGTGGAATTAGCCCTGTTTTTGCAAGAGCACCAACATCATCATGCAGATTGCTTAAAAAATTCTGAGTTCATTCTCATTTTAGCGTACATGGCTGATATCTTCGCAGCTCTCAATCATCTCAATCAACAGATGCAGGGCGGTGGAGTCAACATCATCGAAGCGGAAGAAAACCTGAAGGCTTTTCAAAAAAAGCTACCGTTTTGGAAACGACGAACAGAGAACGATAACTTCGCAAACTTTCCCCTGCTGGACGACTGTGTAAGTAAGATCGAAGATGTATCTGGAATCGGAGACATTTCTGTACCCGCAGAACTGAAGCAAGCAATTGCCACGCACTTAGATGAGCTTGCAAAGTCTCTCGACGGATACTTCCCTACAAGAGAGTCATATCCAGCATGGGTGAGACAGCCGTTCACGTTTAGTGTTGAGACAACAGATGTCAATGATGAATACCTCGATGAAATCATTGAAATTCAGCAGAGCCAAGTTCAACAGCAACTCTTCAGAACAACAACGCTCTCAACGTTTTGGTGTCAACAAATGGTAACGTACCCTGTTATTGCTAAGAAAGCTCTGGAGATTTTCATACCGTTTGTTACAACATATCTTTGCGAGCAATCCTTTTCGAGGATGCTGGACATAAAAACAAAGAAAAGGAACAGACTTTGTTGCAAAAATGACATGAGAGTGGCACTTGCCAAGGTGAAGCCGCGCATTTCTGAACTGGTCTCTGAAAGGCAACAGCAGAAGTCACACTGATTTGCAGTAAATATTCATTATTATGTTTTTGTTTTTGTGTGAAAATCATGTTTTAATGGTTTTGTTCTTTGAACACTGATGTTGATGCACGGTTCATTTTGTGCACCAGTAAAATATATACCTATGTTTTGAATTTTATTTTTCCAAATAAGAAGGGTTCGGTGAATGCGCATATGAAACTGGTGGGGGTCAGTACCTCCAACAAGGTTAAGAACCACTGTTCTAGTCTGTAGGGAGTGGTGGATTGTGTTGTATGTTCTAGTCTGCAGGGAGTGGTGGATTGTGTTGTATGTTCTAGTCTGTAGGGAGTGGTGTATTGTGTTGTATGTTCTAGTCTGTAGAGAGTGGTGGATAGTGTTGTATGTACTAGTCTGTAGGGAGTGGTGGATTGTGTTGTATGTTCTGGTCTGTAGGGAGTGGTGGCTTGTGTTGTATGTTCTAGTCTGTAGAGAGTGGTGGATTGTGTTGTATGTACTAGTCTGTAGGGAGTGGTGGATTGTGTTGTATGTTCTAGTCTGTAGGGAGTGGTGGATTGTGTTGTATGTTCTAGTCTGTAGGGAGTGGTGTATTGTGTTGTATGTTCTAGTCTGTAGGGAGTGGTGTATTGTGTTGTATGTTCTAGTCTGTAGGGAGTGGTGGATTGTGTTGTATGTTCTAGTCTGTAGGGAGTGGTGGATTGAGCACGGCTCAGCTCCTGCACAAATAATGGTTCAGTAGAAACTGGTGGCAGTAAGAAAGCCATTTTTCTGTATTGTGTCTTACACAGCCGATGAAGAAAGCAAGTCAATGAATATCAGTGGAGTGGATATCCGTTGAGAAAGGCAGCAATCACCTGACTGTCAGCAAGCTATTTCTTCAACGGTAGAAAGCCACATGCTGTTAAAGTAGTACATCCTCAACATTGAACAGGAGCCATTGACAACACAGCTGAAGTTATTTTCCGGCCATAAAACACTGTTTGAGGAGAGAGGCTTTGCCTTCCATTCCTATGAACAGAGAGAGAGGAAGAGATAATCCGATTTATATTCAAATCAGTAAATGTCCTAAAATATTAATGCCCCCCCCCCCCCAAACACACACACTTGTAGCACTCTCCCCTGGCTATGAGAGTCTACAGTAATGCAGCTCGTCAGATAGACTCTCCTGGTTTGATGTGACTTGATTTTAGGAGAAAATCTCCTCTTGGATGCAACTGATATTGACCCTCCTGTGGCATATTATGATTTGCAATTGGCAATTCCTTTGGCAATTGTGTGGTACATTCCTTTGCTGGAGCCCATGCAGGAAATCTGAAATGTCCCCTTTTTGGATCAACGAGGATAAGAGGAAGAAGTGCAAAAGGGGGAGAAAGGGTGTAGTGGCGTCATTGCTCACTAGGGGGAGCTCTTGGTCTCTGGCAGCCTGAACAGGGTCCCCTCTTATCACCTGTGTTCATCAGTCCATGCCTACTGAACACTTGGCTCTGGGTAGAATCAGCCCACAGGCACAGATCTAAGATCAGCTTACCCTGCCACATTCCTAACTTTAAAACATAGGAGGGAGAAATACAAAAATGAGCTCAGATCAGTGTCCAGAGGTAACTTTACCCCACTCCAAACACTGACCAACTCATTGGCTGTTTTCCAGTACAATCCTTAGAAACACAGACCTCTGAGGACCAGGCAAGGAATACTTTTATATGACATATTTATGAGGGCTTTATATGAGACAGAGAGAGAGAGAGAGAGAGACAGAGAGAGAGAGAGAGAGAGAGAGACCCCCATAGACTGCCAGCAATCTATCAAGTCCTTTCAAATCAGTGATAGCAAATAAAAACACAGAGGAAACGGCTGTTGTGTAAGAGTATTGGGATGAATCCATTTTATTCCATTAGAAGTAAAAGTACATCCAGAATAGTAACCAATGCCTCGCAATATGTGATGCGTCATCAGTGTACCACTCACCACAATGGGCACTCTAAAGTTAGATCTCAGACATAGCACTCCATTCAGTCCATCCAGGCCAGTGTACATATAGCATTAGCATCTATACAGCCTTGTTCTTTTTTTTTCTTCATTAAATTAGATTAGATTTCAATAGAATTCCTACATTGATCATCTAATAATGCACTACACTTTAGATAAAGCATGTGCACTATTCCAGGCCAGAATCCACTTAAGTTACAATATTTTTGTCTTGTGTATGAATCACTTTCTTTATACGTCTTGCCTGTGAATGTGCGTTTTGGTACTGTCTGACGTCACGTACAGCTCCGCGGATGTGCGATCTTTTTCATCCAGCTTTATCAGCACATCGTAACAAAGGAAACAACACACAAAAAGGAAACTAAGATATGTGTAACATATGTCATACAAGGCGAGATTTGAACCGGTGAACTGTGTTTGATGTTTCTCTCTTGGCCGCTAGGGGACGCGTAAGGTCTGTGGTTTACACCTTGTGTCGATAGAGGCTCAGAAATATTGCAAACAAGTATCCCTGTTTAGTGTGAGCGCAGTTTAAAAAAAGAGTGGGCGCAGAGGTTGTTGGCTGCATGAGGAATACTCACACTGTGGTGCGTACAAGCCTCATCAGAATATACGTGATTGACTCATATCTGGCCTATTCATCTTGCATGTCCATACATTATCCTCAAACAAATAGTCTACACATCAATCAATGACAATCATCTAATTAACTATTGTGTTCCGTATTCCTAAAAAAAGAAAAAAAAGAAATGGTGTGTTGTGGGTTTTGTTTAAAACAATAAAACCCCAACCCTCCTCCCCTCTTTCAAATGTATCTTCCTCGTTAGGTATTCAGCTCGATCCAGCAACTAGGCGGGGAGCGTCACATCACAGAGAGCGCTGTCCACTGTTAACAGACGTCCCAAACGTCGAATGAGGAGTGAGCTCTGCTGGTGCCCGAAGATCCCGTTGGCTGGTAGAGTAGGTGCGCTGCGGAAAAAGCGAATAGTTGAGTGAACAGCATTCAGTTGTCGGAGAGGAGACCGCAGCAGTGTGTGCGCTATAGGGAGCAGATATCAACGGAGAGAGAGAGAGAGAGAGAGAGAGAGAGAGAGAGAAAGTCAGACAACAGTGGCTGTTTGAGAATAGGCATAATTAGAAAAAGCTCATGACAAAATGCATCGATTACGTGCATGGTACGGATTATGATGTTTTAAAATTGATATATGCATTTAGAGTAATCTCCTCATCACTTAAATAGCACTCCGCATCATTGGAATGTGCACTGCTGCCATAAACGGACGCATCTGAAGTAGCCCAGAGCTTGTTGATTTGGCAGTGAAGACAGGCTTTAGGGTGTAATCAGACCTGCATTAACCATCACAAACAAGATGGTCCACGGTTGACGGGACTACTAAAAGACAATTTTTTTTCTCCCAAAGCCTTATACATTTTGGGGACTTTCCTTGGACTAATGGTAATGGGAATTGACGCGTTAAATAAAAACGGATAAGATTTTTTCCAAAGTACACTTGTTCTTTGGCGATGATTGTGCTATTCCTTCTTCTGTGTATTACGAATGGAGTGGTCTCGCAGATACGCTACTCTGTGCCGGAGGAGGCGGATCACGGCACGTTCGTAGGGAATATCGCCGAGGACCTTGGACTGGACATGACCAAAATCGCCTCGCGGCGCTTCCAGGTGGTGCCTAGCTCGCGGACGCCGTACCTGGAAGTGAACATGGAGAACGGGATTCTGTTCGTCAACGAAAGAATTGACCGGGAGCAGATCTGCAAGCAGAGTGCCAGCTGCCTATTACACCTTGAAGTGTTTCTGGAGAACCCACTCGAGCTGTTCCGCGTGGAGATAGAGGTCGTGGATATCAATGACAATCCGCCCAGCTTCCCCGAGACCGACATCACGGTGGAGATTTCAGAGAGCGCTACCCCTGGTACCCGGTTCCCTCTTGAGAGTGCATTCGATCCGGACGTGGGCTCCAACGCGCTGCGCACATACGACATCACCACCAATAACTACTTCTACCTGGATGTGCAGACGCAGACCGACGGGAACAAATTCGCAGAGCTGGTGCTGGAGAAGCCGCTGGACAGGGAGCAGCAGGCGGCCCACAGGTACGTGCTAACTGCGGTGGACGGGGGGCAGCCTCCACGGACAGGCACTGCTCTGCTGGTGGTCAAAGTGCTGGATTCTAACGACAACGTGCCCGTGTTTGACCAGCCGGTGTATTCGGTGAGCCTTCAGGAAAACGCACCGGTGGGGACCCTCGTTATCCAACTGAACGCCACCGACTTGGACGAGGGGCAGAACGGGGAGATAGTGTATTCATTCAGCAACCACATATCCAGCCGCGTCAAGGATCTGTTCGCCATAGATGCGCGCACTGGACGAATCGAGGTGTGCGGCGAGGTGGATTTTGAGGAGAGCAGCTTATATCAAATATTCGTTCAGGCGAAAGATCTTGGACCCAATGCCGTGGCTGCACACTGTAAAGTTCTGGTGAAAGTGACAGACGTAAATGATAATGCTCCTGATATCACCTTTAGCACCGTGACTGAGTCGGTGAGCGAGAGGGCAGCCCCAGGTACCGTTATAGCCCTGCTGAGCGTGACGGACAAAGATGCTGAGGAAAACGGAAAGATTCATGTTGAAATCCTCGGTGATGTCCCGTTCAAACTCAAACCCTCCTTTAGGAACTATTTCACCATTGTAACAGATGGACCCCTAAATAGGGAGAATGCTGACTCTTATTCAGTGACTGTAGTTGCCAAGGATACAGGGACCCCTTCCCTCGCAACCAGTAAATCAATCAAAGTGCAAGTGTCGGATGAAAATGACAATGCGCCAACGTTTACGCAGCCCATATATGATGTTTATGTGACTGAAAATAATGTGCCAGGTGCTTATATCCACGCTGTGACAGCTTTGGACCCAGACGTTGGACAGAACGCTCTAATTAGTTACTCCATAATGGATTGTGATATTCAGGGTATGTCTGTGAAAACATATGTGTCAATCAACGAGGAAACGGGCTACCTTTACGCACTCAGATCATTCGATTACGAGCAGCTTAAAGACTTCACTTTCATGGTTCAGGCGAAAGATGCAGGTAGCCCCGAGCTCTCCTCGAACGCCACGGTCAAAGTGATCATCGTAGACCAGAATGACAACCCTCCCTCAGTCATTGCTCCTCTGGGTAAAAATGGCACTGCGAGAGAGCCGCTGCCCCGCTCCGCCGAGCCTGGCTACCTGGTGACCCGTATCGTCGCCATGGACGCAGATGACGGCGAGAACGCACGGCTCTCCTACAGCATCCAGAGGGGGAACGAGAACGGCATGTTCCGTATGGACTGGAGGACAGGAGAGCTGCGCACTGCCCGGCGCGTCTCAACCAAGCGGGACCCGAACCAGATGTATGACCTGTTGATAGAGGTGAGGGACCACGGCCAGCCACCCCTCTCCTCCACCGCCAGTGTGTTCGTGGTGCTGGTGGACAGCGTGGTGGAGGACCACCGGGAGAGGGGCACCGCCAAGTCCAAGGAGACCACTCTGGACCTTACCCTCATCCTCATCATCGCCCTGGGCTCTGTCTCCTTCATCTTCCTCCTGGCTATGATCGTGCTGGCCGTGCGCTGCCAGAAGGACAAAAAGCTAAATATCTACACGTGCCTCACCAGTGATTGTTGCCTTGGGTGCGCCACATGCTGCAGCAGGCATGCGCGAGCCCGCAAGAAAAAGCTCAGCAAGTCTGATATCATGCTGGTGCAGAGCGCCAACGTCACCGGGGCCGGTACAGCCCAAGTGCCCGTGGAAGAGTCCGGGAGCTTCGGCTCTCACCACCAAAACCAGAACTATTGCTACCAGGTATGTCTGACACCGGAGTCTGCCAAAACCGACCTCATGTTCCTAAAGCCGTGTAGCCCATCTAGGAGCACAGACACGGAACACAACCCGTGCGGGGCCATAGTGACAGGGTACACTGACCAGCAGCCTGACATCATATCAAACGGCAGCATTTTATCAAGCGAGGTAAGAGTCCTCTCATACCTTCGAACCCCAAAAACCCACAGCGTGTAATTGCTATCAGTTTAATGCATATAGGTTGAGATAACCGCAAACATGCTTGTTTCAAAACATTCTCACTGCTGCAATTAGTATGTAGATAAAAATGTAATAAAAAATAAGATGCATCACGCAAAATAAGATGCATCACGCATAAGCATCCCTAAAATTGACGATAACTTCCTGTATGTTGCATCACCCCATTGTTTAAACAGAGTCCTCTTCAAATATGTTTGTTATTTTCCATGACACATAATCCTGCATATCCTGCCATTAATTTCCGGAACGGCAATTCAACCGAACATGATTGCTAGTTGCTGACATGTTGCGGTCGGCAGTCCTGCGGGAGATGGATTATCATTGCAATAGTCATGATTGCATGTTTATGTTTTGCTCAGAAGTGTTTTTGAAGTAGGCTGGATTTGGAATAAGATAAGCATAAATGAGGCTAATATATGGGCGCCTTGAAGGCTGGTGTGCGTGTGTGTGTGTGTGTGTGTGTGTGTGTGTGTGTTACTGTTGTCTGCGCAATGACCATGTCCCCTGTGAGAACACACACATTACGCACACCAGTCACGATCGTGCTGAGTCGCACTGAAACAAAGATCAGTCTATAGTTGCGCTAGCCTGAATAGGTGCACCACTTCATTTTCTCCCTGGCAGTAGGTATATCTATCTATGCTCTCGGTTAGGAGGCCTAAAACGGCACCTCTCAAAATATAGGCCAATATATATATTCCTCTTTGATTTAGAGGGGTTGGGTTAAATGCGGAAGACGCATTTCAGTTGAATGCATTCAGTTGTACAATTGACTAGGTATCCCCCTTTCCCTTTACCAGATGTAATTGTTGTTATTTTGTGTTCTCATGAACATCCTGTTTTGATGATCAAATACCACCACGTCGCAAACACAGGAATGTCCCGCTTATCTCTTTCAGACCAAACATCAGCGAGCCGAACTCAGTTACCTGGTGGACAGACCTCGGCGTGTGAACAGGTAAGGAGCACGCACACCTGGTGGCCTGCGGGTGATGTGATTGAGAGTGTTGTGGCCATTCAATGCCAGAGGGGAGGGACTCTACAAACCACAAGCATGCCAGCAAGACTCAACACCTAGGAATGGTTGTCTTTCTGGCGCTGCCCACCTGTGAATACACTCACCATCAATGATGATGATAATGAAGTGCAGGATAATGAATTAATGATGATTATGATGATAATGAAGACTGTGATATTGACATTGCTTCATTTTTTTGCCAACTTTTTATTTGTATTATTTTTTTTTTACATACGTTTGAAAATAAATGAGGCCTACCACTATCTGCAATACACTTCAGTCTTCAATGTTCTTTATTCTTCCCCTATTCTGTGCCCAGTTCGGCTTTCCAAGAAGCGGATCTCGTTAGCTCTAAAGACAGTGGTCACGGTGACAGCGAACAGGGCGACAGTGACCATGACGCCACCAATCGAGGTCACTCTACCGGTAAGTTCATCCACCACCGTCCCCTTTTCAGTTCTTGGCTGATTGTGCGGCTTGTTGTTCTCTCGTCATCCAGCTCCCGTGGCTGCGGTTTCTCTGCTATCACCACTGTAAGCGACTCACTGTGCGCCGCACGAATATCGGCTGCTTTCGGAGTTCCTGACTAGTCGTGTCATACTCATTCTCGCCATCTCAAATATTGAAAATGCGCCTAGGACTTATAAAATATTGCCTATAGTGTTTTTCTAACTCTTTTGGTTTAGACAACTATAACAGTGGGCTGTTATTCGCATATTTTAGTCGTCCTGTGAATGTGAATTCGCTCTCCTGGCTGTAGCTCAATCTCGTTAATGTTTTGAGACAATGACGTTCTGCTGAATTTAAGCCTGTTGTTAGTAAAAATGCAAGGTCGTTAATGAGGGTGGTCCCGCTGCTAGGGACCACATGGCGGAAACGTGACGGAATTCATAACGAGGACCGGTTGGCTTGTCTTTGGGCGGTGTGGTGTGGGAACGGGACCAAATCGGTTGCGGGCGCAGACAAACAAACGATTCATTAATTGACTGCGCTGGGTGCTGACGCCCGCCCTAGGCCCCTACCACCGCACTGACCGCATTCCTGATTGCCCGTCAGCTTGTATCTGCTCTACCTAAAGGATCCCATACCGGGTTTTTACAATTGGTCTTCTCAGCTATGAATTCCGTTATCTTTTCATTAATCCGTGCGATTGCTTTGGTCCAGCCGCGCGCGCGTGCGCGTGTGTGCGTGTGTCAATGCCCATGGTTTTTTGGATAGCAACATAGTCAGCTCGGAGGGTGAACCCACATCATGCGAAATGAGCCATGTCAAGAAATAATAATGCCACTATTGTAAGCCTGTGGATATACACAGCCGTTTTTAAGGAAGCATCCTGTTTTATTTAGCCTACTTTTCTTTTAAAGTTGTATCTGGTTAGCTTGGACTTCTTTATAAAGTCACTTCTCAGATTGAACACCTTTGATGTTCAACCAAAAGGCATTTATTTAGGTGGATGATGTCTACATACGTTTTAGCCATATTAGATGCTACAGGCTAGTATTAGCTTCTTCAATACAGAGACTACAGGAGCTATACTTCCTTATTCAGAGAACCCTTCTTTACTTCATGTAGGGCTTGACCAAGCTCCTAATGCTAAGTGTTGACTCCATGGTGTGGTATTGAGTGGACTTTGCTGTCTTTGCTTTTGACTTTGAGTATCCTTGTATGGCAATAGGCTACTGTTGCTTTGTTATGGAATTATCGGAGAGCTTAATGTCTTTAAAGAGATTAATTGCTGTGCATTTAGTCTTTGTTTGATTAGGATAATTGATAGCGCGGCTTAGCATCGTCTGCTTGCACAACACTTGGAAATCACTGCGCTTATTTGATAAGTGATAATTGAGTTTGCTGACATGTCGAAACCTCACGGTTTTTCTTAATTGCATGTTTTATTTTCCGTGAAACATTCCCAAATTTAATGAGGACAGGGTGAACCATAGGGTAACTATAGCACTGTGATTGTGATTGAAAATGGTGATCATTCAGTTGAATAAAGGTTTGTTGATATTGGATGGACTAAGTGGAGAACTATTCTGGTATCAGAGATGACATAGCCTATCTTATATAGACTGTTATTATGGATACATTGTCACCATACTGTTTTGGAACTTTGGAATTGGCATTCCTTCCCACCTCACTATCCCCCTCTCCATCTGTCCCCCTCCCCATTCCCCCAGTTGCCGTGGCGAATCCCTCCTTAGGCCTGCGGTTCACGTTATCGCTGTGGTAACAGCTCGCTGATCAGTAATTCATTTTCAGACCTCTGCATACCAATTACCAAATGAAGGTTATTATCAAGACTGCTGTTTGCCCTGCTCGAAAGCCATGCAGAATCAGAAGATGGAGACGTACACAATAAAGTAGGGGGTCAGCGCATTTACAGACAGTCTCTCTCTCCCTTGAACAATTTTCATTTCTCTCTCTCTCTCTCTCTCTCTCTCTCTCTCTCTCTCTCTCTCTCTCTCTCTCTGAATAAGGGAGAGACGTGTTGACACAGTGCTTTCAGTGCATATTAAAGTCAGACTGATGTACTATATAGCCTTCGACTGGGGCTGTAATTCTTTTCTCATGTTTGATCGGTAAAATCGTTAAAGTACCACGGCCCAGAATTAATGTGGATATTCATTCACATCTTTTAATAAACCTTCAGCTTTATGAGGACAGGTCAATTCACAGTGGTGTTTTTCCTTTTGTCGTTTTTTTCTTCTGAAGATACACCTAATGTGCCCCAGGGAACATCTCATTTCCTAAAATGTCAAGAAATATCAAAAAGTCTTGATCTGGCTTTGTAGCGGAGACGTTTCCCTCGGAGTGTGTGTGTGTGCGTGTGTGTGTGCCTTATCACTTCTCCAGACTCTAAATGCCAGGGCACGGGCCCTATTTAAAATGCAAAAGAGATTCATATTCAAAAGCCTCGTCGTGTGAATGTTGGAGATGGAAATATGTTCAGTATCCAGGGTCATAGGTTATTGTCACATTGCTTTGGTGAATATCTAAAGAAGTGAAGGTACCACTTGTTGAAATGAGGGGTAAATATATGGTAGAAAATACAGCCACACTATTTGGAGAGTCTGGATAGTCCATCTGTAGATTCTCTACAGGTGGTTATACTATCAACAAACTATCTGTTGATAAGCAACTTCTGGCTAAGGTTAGGATTAGGGTTAGGGTTAGAATAAGGGTTAGGGTTAGTAGATAGTTAGTTGAAATGTTACTGATAGTCTGTAGAGCATCTACAGATGGACTATCCAAATGAAGTGTTACCGAAACCACTCATTGATCTATTGCGTATGGAGTTTCTATTAGTAGATACATAATGCCATAGGACAAACTTAACGTTCTGTGCTGACACTCAACGTGATGGTGTATTTATGGATGTTTGTTAATATTTAATAACAAACTCTCTCGTTAGGAGCCTCGGTATTTTTCCCAAGAGGTTAGCGACGCCGAGCGAAATTAATCCGCTTTGTAACAGCAAATTCTCCCTATGCTGACCCGTGGAAACACACACACACACACACACACACACACACACACACAGCAGTCTGAAGCCTAATCAGTCTATGTCATAGGATTATCTGAGGATACTGTTGGGGAGCAGTTTGGGTTTTACTCAGACACACACAACAAAGGACTTACAGTATGTTTGACTTAAACACGTAGGCTGAACCATGGACTACGACTGATACAGATTACGTTTGGAAAAACCCTATTTTTGCTTAATCCCAAAATATTAGTATCTATCCGAATTGAATCATACATTGATTTGATTTGTTATTCACGGGCTCACTTGCACATTCATGAGGAATGACCTCAGAATGAACTTCCTTTTTGACAGAATGCTGATGGACTCTGGTTTATTTCAACAGTTGTTGATCTTGCAATCATTCATTTGATGTAATTGCATGGCCAGTTTGAAAGGATGTGAATAACCGAGGTAATCCAGTGATTTTGAGCCCGTGGTTTCCATGAACCAATACCTTGGTCACAATAAGCTCTGAGAGTGTAGTATGGTGTATTGCATGTGCAACTTCACTGTGTATTTTAGAAGTCTTGGTTGGTTTTCACAAAGGGCTGTTTTTGCTTGAATCTCTCTAGTGTATCGGTAGAAAGACGCGGGTAGAAAGACCTTCTGACCTTTCCCTGTGCATGCTGGGCTTCCTAGGGTGTTTTTGCTGTGCAGCGAGGCTGAGAGTTTATCTCTCACCACGTACACTGTTGTTTCATTAGATGGGGGCTGGCTTTGATCTCATATGGTGAAAGAGAACCATGTGACGAGGAATAAGAGATCTGAGTCTGCATGCGCGCGCACACACAGCAGCTCGTGTTTGTGTGTGTGCGTGTGCGCTTGTTTCTCCTGCTTCTTTTTTACCTTGTTTGAACATGAACGAAGTGTGCCCTTTATGACCACTAGCTCTCCTCTCTCCCTCCTTCCCCCCTCTTCTTCTCTCCTCCCTCACTTCCCAGGCGCTGATCTCTTCTCTAACTGCACAGAGGAGTGCAAGGCTCTGGGCCACTCCGACCGCTGCTGGATGCCCTCCTTCATGCCCTCCGACGGGCGCCAGGCGGCAGACTACCGCAGCAACCTGCACGTGCCAGGCATGGACTCCGTGCCCGACACTGAGGTATTTGAAAGCCAAGAGCAAACGGGCGATAAGTCATTCTCCACTTTTGGCAAAGAGACGCCCCTCAGCCACCTCTACCAAAACCACTACCAAAACCACCACAAAAACCACCTCCACCTCAGCCACCACCATGCCACCCACGCCAACCAAGCCACGCTAGAGAGGAGAGAGTTTGAGGCGCTTCTGTCTAGCACGCGAGCGCCTTACAAACCTGCCTATGTGAGTGAGTATCCGATTTGCACGGCAGCTCTGTAGCTAACCCGCTCTACTCTCTCAACCAACCGACCCTGATCTGACGATTGACTTGAACAATACAAAAACCAAAAAAATCCAATTACCTTGTTCCCCCATTGGCTCGAAGTGCCATGAAATTCTTTCATGTCCGCTGACCCGTCTAATTCACCCCCCCTTGTCAGACTTGAACTAACTCTCTCTCTTCCTTTCACACATCTTCATTATCACTCTCTCTATCTGTGACGATCTTATCCTCCGTCACAGTCTTCTATATCAATTCACTCCCTCCTTCCACCACCAGCAGCCCCATCTATGTGCCTTTTGAATGTAATGTGCCATGATCAATTAGAGTACAGTTTGGAATCCATAAGAGAGCTTTGACATCGCTGAGACGTTGACATGATGTATAGCTCTGTCTCATTATGGGGAGATGGATGTGTTCGCGTACAAGCTGCTTCCCTCGCTCAGAAAGGGAATGAAAAAAAAGGAGTGTTTTTAATCTGTTTAAAAGAATAGAGGCTAAGAGATTACCCTCTCGTTCGTATTCATCTGATGGTATTGCTCTAGCTCCTAGGATTAAAACCGTTTTAGATAATTGAGGAAAGCAGATGGAAGAAGAGGCATATTTCCATAAGGAATTTCTGTCTCGAAACTCCCTTTTGAAAGGGCAGAAAGAGAAGCATACTCATCACTGCAATTTGGTGATAATGCTTAATTATAATTTTGTCAAGCGCCGCCTTAAGTGTTCCCCGTTTCTTTTATCTCCCGACACAACACACTCAAAATGTTCAAACTGCTGGAGTCGCGCTGTCTCACCTACCACCGCTTTACACAGCCGCGGCATGTGGCAAAAGGGAAAACATTTGACAGTCATACCAGCATTTATATTTGTATCAAAGCACTACCTCTGATGAATACAGATGAGGTAGAGACTCCATAAAGATAAAGATGGTACCTTCCTCTCTGTCTAAACCCCCCCCCCCCCTCCTCCTCTCTGTCTCGTCGACTAAACATGGTCGTGGAGTTAATCACCACAAGGCATTCCTTGTTTAGGGGATGTCTGTTAGGGGGTCTGGTAAGGGGATAACAGGTGGGAATAGGGGGGATAGTCTCATGATACTAAGAGGCTGTGTCTTTCCCTAATCTGATAAAGTAATCCGGACACAGAGCCCCTTGTAGCCAGAGACGGCGGCCCAGGCGGGGCCCTGTGGCGGATACCGGGTCGGTCATTACCCTAATCAAACAGAGATGACATAGAGCCGCTGCTAGCTGGGGGATTGTTGAGCTGTCATGGGGAGGGGGAAAGGGGTGCGGGGGGGAGGGGTAGCTCCATTTGTTCCTATGTCGGCCGTGGCCCATTTTTGAGTTAAGACTCATTGTTGCTATCCTAAATAAATTGGGCGTGCAATATATTCAGAGACGCAGACCCATATTCCCACGCATTATCCATGAGTGATTTCACTGAGCGGATTGAAATGATTCTACAAGAGAACGAATGAAAGGACTTCCTAATCTTCCTAACCTTGTTTCCTTGACTGTCTTACAACACTGAGTAAATAAATGAAGGTAGCTGTAGATGCACTGTCTGTAATCCATTCTCTCTCAGCAGACAAACTTGACCCCTAATCAGCATGTGTTCTCTGCTTGCAGCGAGGAAAAGGGTTTGCTAGCTCCTTTCGCGTGGACATACCAGAGACCGCATGACTTTGCACAATCAGTCAAAACGACAAAAACTAAATAGAGCATCAAGTTCCATTTCCTTAGCTGTACCACGTCTGACTGACATTCCTCCTACGGAACACGGAACTCTGTGGACAACTTTCCCTCCGGAATTCTATTGGAACACTGCCGGCCTTGGATATTACTATCTATGGGACTCTGGAGGGGTTGGAAGTGGTGGGGACGGACAGAGGGACACGGTTAGGAGACGGACAGACAGACGGCTCTACACGAGGACCCCACCGCTCTCAGCAGGACTGAGACAGAGTTGAAAACAGAACTAATAGAGGGGGAGGAGAACGAACGAGGGAGGAGGAGGAGAACGAGGGAGGAGGAGGAGTGGAACGAGGGAGGAGGAGAACAAGGACAGAGGAGGAGGAGGAGGAGGACGAGGGAGGAGATGGAGGAGGACGAGGATCTCTCCTCTCTGATCTGCGTGTGCCTGTTTACAGCACTAATGTACATCTTTTAAGAAGAAGAGAAAAAAAACCAGAAAAAAGAACAAACAAAAAAAACAGGAAACGGAACAACGACGTCACTGAGCCCTTTAGATGTTTATACTCACAGCAGAAGCCAGTTGTACAGGAGATCTTTGTGCATTTTAAATGCAATACCACTGTTTTAGACTTGACTGTTTTTCTATTCAGTTTGTGTGGTCAGGTGTCTTCTCCTCAGATCTACAGTACTTCAACTTTATAAGGAAAGATTGTGATTTTTTTTCTTCTGCTTTTGCTTTTTTCACAACATAGTGAGTCTGGACAGTGACGGGCTTTGCCTTTGAATTCTAAGCTGTTCAGTAGTTTATATAATGTGTGAGAAGTGTTAACTGTACTCTATTAAAAAGCTTCAAAATGAATATAAATCTATATAAATCTATCAATATATACTTTTTCTGAAGGTATGCTATCTATTCGGTCGGTTTTTTATTGTGTGTAGACAGAGGTCCATACGCTGCTTAAAGTGCTGTAGAAGGCTTGGGAGGATCTTACAGGTTGGTGGCGTTCTTACCATGAAAACAGAATAGCCTTATCTTTCATGTGAAACCAAGTTTTCATCCAGTTTGATTATTTAATTTTTCACCTTTGGATATTGAAAATTGAAATTCATGTCTATAAATAAAAAAGTGGTAATAATTTAGATTGAATTCCATGGTAATTCTGTGTTATTGTAACCAAAAAAGGGTCAATTAAAAAGAACAAAACAAAAAGTGGCCAAATAATGAAAGGTGTTGTACACATGCAGTGTAAAATCTAATATACACACATACACACAGTCTTACACACAAACACACCATAATGCCAACAATAAACCGAAAAATGAGAAATGTACGGTCTGTCTCATGTGGTTGATTTTCTATGACTTGGGTATAGAAATACATGCACAACGTCCAATCACAGCGGAGGAAATGGCGGATATGATAACATCTACAGTAGTCCCGATGTACATTCGTTGTGTGTCAGTGTTGTTAGATAACTTCAATTCATATTTTACTCTGTAAAGTGTCACCTGTGTTAAAGTTGTTTTCACATTCTCCATTTCTCTTGATTTTACATGCACCCCGCTGGTGATGTGTTCGTTCTAGTGACTGATGCACGGTGAGGACATGTTATCATTTTCACAGCGTCTGAATGGAGGAAGGATGCAACTCCAGATGCAGTTTTATTATTTAAATGTTTTATTTTACCTTTATTTAACTAGGCAATTAAGTTAAGAACAAAGTCTTATTTTCAATGACGGCCTAGGAACAGTGGGTTAACTGCCTTGTTCAGGGGCGGAACGACAGATTTTTTACCTTGTCAGCTCGGCGATTCGATCGTTACAAGTCCAACGCTCTAACCACTAGGCTACCTGCCGCCCCAGAGTACAGGCTGCAGTTCTGGAAAATCACACTTTTCAGTTGGACACAATGTTCATTGGATTTCAGTGGAGTTCAACGCTTTGACAACCGCTGCAGAGAAATCATAGAAAATATGTGTTTACTATGTTTAGCAGGGGTTGTGATAAATGCCTACATAAGCAATACAATGATAACATACACATGGCCAAAAGTATGTGGACACCTGCTCGTCAAACATCTCATTCCAAAATCATGGGCATTAATATGGAGTAGGTACCCCTTAGCTGCTATAACAGCCTCCACTCTCCTGGGAAGGCTTTCCACTAGATGTTGGAACATTGCTGCGGGGAATTGCTTCCATTCAGCCACAGGAGGATTTGTGAGGTTGGGCACTGATGTTGGGCGATAAGGCCTGGCTTGCAGTCGACGTTCCAATTCATCCCAAAGGTGTTCGATGGGTTTGAGGTCAGGGCTTTGTGCAGGCCAGTCAAGTTCTTCCACACCGATCTCAACAAACCATTTCTGTATGGACCTCGCTTTGTGCAAGGGGGCATTGACATGCTGAAACAGGAAAAGGCCTTCCCCAAACTGTTGCTACAAAGTTGGAAGCGCTAATCATCTAGAATGTCATTGTATGCTGTAGCATTAAGATTTCCCTTCACTGGAACTAAGGGGCCTTAGTTGGCACTATGCATTGAAGCAAGGAGCGTTCTCCTGGCATCCGTCAAACCCAGTCTCACTGCCAGATGGTGAAGCATCATTCATCACTTCAGGGAACGCGTTTCCACTGCTCCAGAGTCCAATGGCGGCGAGTTTTACACCACACAAGCCGACACTTGGCGTTGCGCATGGTGATCTTAGGCTTGTGTGCGGCTGCTCGACCACGGAAACCCATTTCATTAAACTCCGGACAAACAGTCATTGTGCTGACATTCCTTCCAGCAGCAGTTTGGAAGTGGATAGTGAGTGTTGCAACCGAGGACAGGCGATTTTTACACGCTATGCTCTTCAGCACTCGGCAGTCCTGTTCTGTGAGCCTGTGTGGCTTACCACTTCACAGCGCGAAGAGAAGCACGAGATTGAACTTCACTCAACTTTCTAGATTTCCCCCCCTTAGTTAATTAACACTAGCAACGTTGCCCTTTACTGTGGAAATTTTGATTAGTCCAGTTATAGATAATTTGTAGTCAGCAATGCAGGAGTGATTGCTTCCAACAAGAGCACAAAATGTCTGCATTTCTAGACATCTTTGGAAAGTGAGTCAGGTAAAGAGCTTTTTTTTTTGTCTTAAAGGGACAGTGTTGTATTTTGAGACAGGCTTGAATAAGCTAAGTAGCCAATAGGCAGAGGGTAGCATAATTTGTCAGATTTTCTGTAATAATGGGAATAATGGTGCATTTTATTTTGTAAAGGGGTTTCTTGCATCAAACAACACAACAACATTTTCCTTGTCTGAAGGACAAGTGGATTAACAAGTTCATGTGAAGTCTCAGAATGTCGGCCTACATTACATTGAACACCACACATTGGCTGCTACTGTAGGCTGAATGAGAGAACAGCTATTTCCATGTTAAAACGTTATGTGATCCATTTTCTCCATTGTTTTTGATGGTAGGCCACTCTGGTAGGCCTACATTATGATCAAATAGCCACAGTAGCCTAGTTGACCACTGTCTAAAACTGTAAATTAAAGCGGGCACAGTCTCAGTGTTCACAGTAAACGCACCCTGGAAGTTGCACAGAATTTTCACAACATTCAAGTTTGCGCTCAGCAGACCTGAAATTGTCTCTGACGTTTTGTTGTTGTTGAGGGAACATTGTTTGCGGCTGAGCCATTGTTGTTCCTAGACGTTTGTAGTGCATTTTAACTAACAGGCTGTGGCCACACGCTGCTTTCAGTCATCTGTCGGTCTGTTGTGTTTCCTCTCTTAAACCTCATCTCAAAAGTTGACATTCTTTTATAATCTATTCATTTCACACAGGATAAGTACTAAAGAGGGAATGGATGTCTTAAATCATACGGTGCGTGTTTAATCTTTCTGAATTGGCAGAAACGAGACATAAACAAGGTGGAAAAGTCCCTACAGATGGTGATTAACCAATAGCACAGTCTAAACGAGAGACATAATTACGTGTAATCCGTTCTAATCTCACATATTTGAATATTCATTGATGTTTTTCACCAGAGGTGTTCAAACCTGATAAACAAGAGGTATTCAAATGTATCTTAATCTTTGGCTCGTACTCCACATCAAAAACATAACATGCACAAAATAGTGAGACAATATTTATTGGATTCATATTCATTTTCTTTTTAAGTCACAATTGGAAATCTACATTTAGAAGAACAAATATAAATGAAATGAGTTTCAATCGGACTTTTGACAAGCCTTTATTTCAGCTTAATGAGGGCAGAACTATCTGCTCTGCTGTTTAGATTTAGAAGGAAACTTTGAAGAGAACAAATGCGGTATAATCATATCTCCTTTCTTCCTAATTGGAACCCATTATATTTGACCTTGCTCACTCATGTTCATCTCTTTCATATTCCAAAAGTTTTATTATCCACGTGTGGTTATGCACACGAGTTTTCAAATGAGAAAACCATTAGAGTATAATGAAAGATAATTTAAGAACAAAAATAAATTACTTACAATTCCCAAAACAAGACAGAAGACTTAGAAAGGGAAAGAGTGAGCAAGAGTGAGAAACAGAGAGAAAAAAGAGAGAGAAAGCGCAAGAAAGAGAGAGCAAGGGGGAGAGGCAGAGCGACAGTGAGAAAGAGGCAGGGAGACAGACAGACAGAGAGAGAGAGAAAGAGGAGCAAGAGAGAGAGAGATAAATAGAGAGAGAGAGGAGAGAGAGACTGACATGCTTTTATATTCTCGGGGCATGCCTTATTAACCAATAGTGAGTTTCAAAGTAATTTATTCCACAAAGTCAGAGAGGATTAGAGAGTGTTAACTTTTATGTTGGAGTGCTCCAGTTTTCACACACGGACCAAAGGACTCAACACAATAGCTAGCTCTCAAACCCCCGCTCATCAATGCTGGAGAAATAAAAGAAATGATGACTGTGAACAGTGGCCTCCACGTTAACTGAAGGTTGATTAGAGGTATTCGCTGGGGTTTAAAGTGTTTTTTTTTTTTGGTCAGAGTTACCCCGCTTTAGTCTACCAAGAGCAAACACAACCAACTGTTTTTGAATTAGTAGAAATACAACAAAACTATGGATCAGCATTTACGAAGATGTAATAATTTTACCTTGTAAGAACAGTTACTCTGATACACGTTTACCTTCAAGGTTTTCGTTCTCTCATCACCAGCTATTGAAGGTAGTAACAGCCTGATCCCAACAGATATCCCCACAGAACAAAACACACGTTCAGGGCCTTTCTTCTTCTCTCTCTACTTCCTCTCCCTTATCGAAAACCTTTTAGTCTGTCATAGGTGTCGTCACTCCATTTCTCCTCTTAGAAGTGCCGTATTTTGCGTCAGGAGACAGCATGGCAGGAGGTGACGGACAAGGAGAAAAGAGGAGGGTGGTGGTCTTTCTCCCTCTTTTTCTCTTTCTCCGTCTCTGCTTCCCTCTCTCTGTCTCTCTCTCTCTCTCTCTCTCTCTCAAGGTGTTGTACGTCTGTTCACAATCTCATTGTGCTCCCCTCCACTGGGAGATGTTTTTTGAAGGCCCCGGCTCTTCTGGCGCGACGGCGAGATAGCGCTCTGTCTTCTGTCAGGGGAGAGGGGGTGAGGCAGAGTGTGAGGAGGTGGGGTGGGTGTGTGGGGGGTGGGGGCCATTAGGGACCTGTCGGGCGTTGGGTCGGGTCATGGTGGGACTGATGAGGTGCTGAGACAGGGATAAAAGGAGTAGGATCGGTATGCAGTGGCGTGGAGGAGTTTGGAAGCCGTAATTCCCAGGTGTGGTGGGCTTTTTGAAAATCCTGCAGGGGAAGAAAAGGTTAGATAACAAACTGTTGAACAGAGAGGCCCAGTCTTGCTGTTGAAAATTATTTCACCTTCTACTGTGAACTCTGTACCCTTCATCACATGCTTCTAAAAATAGACATTAATTAGAAAATAAAATGAACCCTGTATAGTTTTCCATATACCTCCTGATATATCTACACAGCCCGCTGCTTTCTGCTTTCTCACTCACAACAGACAGCAGGACAATGGAATGCACGCACACACACACACACACACACACACACACACACACACACACACACACACACACACACACACACACACACACACACACACACACACACACACACACACACACACACACACACAGCTAGGGGAGACAGATATCAACATAGGATCTGTCCTGACCACAGAACAGCCTCCAGCTATGTGGATCTACAGACCATTAGCCCCGTCACTGCCCCTCTCCAGGCCTCGACCAGGCCCCCCACCAGGCCCCTCTGACCCCTCTCTGTCTCAGCATGCCCCTACCCTGGCTCCATCAGGGGTGCCCTGAGGCCGGGGACAGAGTCCAGGGATAGGGGCTGGTTAATGTCAACCCCACTACTGAAGAGACAAACCAACACAGAAAAATCTTACTGTGTGTCATCGTCTCATTGTCTCCTACCCCCCCCCCCCCCCCCCCTTATTAAGACTATATGTCTGTACATTATCATCTAGTCTGAGTCAGTCAGAAAGAGAGAGAGAGAGACAGAGAGAGAGAGCAAGAGAAAGAGAGACAGAGAGAGCAAGAAAAAGAGAGAGGGAGCAAGAGAGAGACAGAGAGAGGGAGCAAGCAAGAGAAAGAGAGAGAGAGAGGAGGTAGGGAGAGTTAGCGAGAGATGGAGTTAGAGAGTGAGAAACAGAGAGAAAGAAGGAGGTAGGGAGTGAGAGAGTGGGTGAGAGAGTGGGTGAGAGAGTGGGAGAGAGAAAAACAGAAAGCGAGATAAAGAGAGAGAGAGACCATTGCCTATGCCCCTTCTGCCCACCCCAAATCAAATCAAAGTGTATTTGTTACGTGCGCCGAATACAACAGGTGTAGTAGACCTTACAGTGAAATGCTTACTTACAGGCTCTAACCAATTGTGCAAAAAAGGTATTAGGTGAGCAATAGCTAAGTAAAGAAATAAAACAAAAGTCAAATGACAGGCTATATTCAGTAAAGAGAACAGTCTATGACTGGGGTCTTTGACAATTTTTAGGGCCTTCCTCTGACACCGCCTGGTGTAGAGGTCCTGGATGGCAGGCGGCTTAGCCCCAGTGATGTACTGGTCTGTACGCACTACCCTCTGTAATGCCTTGCGGTCAGAGGCCGAGCAATTGCCGTACCAGGCAGTGATGCAACCAGTCAGGATGCTCTCAATGTTGCAGCTGTAGAACCTTTTGAGGATCTCAGGACCCATGCCAAATCTTTTTAGTTTCCTGAGGGGGAATAGGCTTTGTCGTGCCCTCTTCACGACTGTCTTGGTGTGTTTGGACCATTCTAGTTTGTTGTTGATGTGGACACCAAGGAACTTGAAGCTCTCAACCTGCTCCACTACAGCCCCGTCGATGAGAATGGGGGCGTGCTCGGTCCTCCTTTTCCTGTAGTCCACAATCATGCCCCCCGCCCTTGCGGCAAGGTCCTGAACATAACAGCAGGATATATGCAATCAAGCAAAGTTAACAAACAGATCACCGACCACTTCGAATCCCACCGTACCTTCTCCGCTATGCAATCTGGTTTCCGAGCAGATCATGGGTGCACCTCAGCCACGCTCAAGGTCCTAAACGATATCATAACTGCCATCGATAAAAGACAATACTGTGCAGCCGTCTTCATCGACCTGGCCAAGGCTTTCGACTCTGTCAATCATCGCATTCTTATTGGCCAACTCAACAGCCAGGGTTTCTCAAATGACTGCCTCACCTGGTTCACCAACTATTTCTCAGATAGAGTTCAGTGTGTCAAATTGGAGGGCCTGTTTTCTGGACCTCTGGCAGTCTCTATGGGGGTGCCACAGGGTTCAATTCTCAGGCCGACTCTTTTCTCTGTCTACATCAATGATGTCGCTCTTGCTGCTGGTGATTCTCTGATTCACCTCTACGCAGACAACAACATTCTGTATACTTCTTGCCCTTTTTTGGACACTGTGTTACAAACCTCCAGACGAGTTTCAATGCCATACAACACTCCTTCCGTGGCCTCCAACTGCTCTTAAATGCAAGTAAAACTAAATGCATTCTCAACCGATCGCTGCCCGCACCCGCCCGCCTGTCTAGCATCACTACTCTGGACGGTTCTGACTTAGAATATGTGGACAACTACAAATACCTAGGTGTCTGGTTAGACTGTAAACTCTCCATCCAGACTCACATTAAGCATCTCCAATCCAAAATTAAATCTAGAATCGGCTTATTATTTCTTGACAAATCATCCTTCACTCATGCTGCCAAACATACCCTCGTAAAACTGACTATCCTACCGATCCTACCGACCATAGCAGCACCCGCCCATAGCACGCGCTCCAGCAGGTATATTTCACTGTTCACCCCCAAATCCAACTCCCCCTTTGGCCGCCTTTCCTTCCAGTTCTCTGCTGCCAATGACTGGAACGAATTGCAAAAATCACTGAAGCTGGAGTCTTATATCTCCCTCACTAACTTTAAGCATCAGCTCTCCAAGCAGCTTACGATCATTGCACCTGTACACAGACCATCTGTAAATATCCCACCCAATTGCCTCATCCCCATATTGTTATTTTTTATTTTATGCTCCTTTGCACCCCAGTCTCTACTTGCACATTCATCTTCTGGAAATCTATCAACCCAGTATTTAATTGCTAAATTGTAATTACTTCGCCACTACGGCCTATTTATTGCCTTACCTCCCTAATCTTACCTCATTTGCACACTGTATATCGATCTTTCTATTGTGTTATTGACAGTACGTTTGTTTATTCCATGTGTAACTCTGTGTTGTTGTTTGTGTCGCACTGCTTTGCTTTATCTTGGCCATGTCGCAGTTATAAATGAGAACTTGTTTCAACTGGCCTACCTGGTTAAATAAATGTGAAAGAAAAATATTTTAAAAAATGTAGGCTAACGTAACTTTAAATCAATGAGCCTCCACACAGTCAGTCAGTGCGGAAATGTGATCATTGCACCCAAGATGGAGCTACAACTGGCTTCAACATATATATCAACGAATTGGCGAGGGCACTAGAACAGTCAAATGTCTACTGTTTGCTGATGACCAGGTGCTTCTGTCCACAACCAAGGAGGGCCTACAGCAGCACCTAGATATTCAGCACATATACTGCCAGACCTGGGCCCTGACAGTAAATCTCAGTAAGACAAAAATAATGGTGTTCCAAAAAAGGTCCAGTTGCCAGGACCATGAATACAAATTCCATCTAGACACCGTTGCCCTAGAGCACACAAAAAACTATACAGGCTCGGCCTAAACATCAGCGCCACAGGTAACTTCCACAAAGCTGTGAACGATCTGAGAGACAAGGCAAGAAGGGCCTTCTATTCCATCAAAAGGAACATAAAATTTGACATACCAATTAGGATCTGGCAAAAAATACTTGAATCAGTTATAGAACCCATTTCCCTTTATGGAAGTAAGGTCTGGGGTCCACTCACCAACCAATAATTCACTAAATGGGACAATCCCCAATTTGTAACTCTGCATCCAGAATTCTGCAAAAGTATCCTCTCTGTACAACGTAAAACACCAAATAATGCAAGCAGAGCAGAATTAGGCCGATACCCACTAATTATCAAAATCCAGAAAAGAGACCTTAAATTCTACTAATCACTTAAAAGGAAGCGTTCCCAAACCTTCCATAACAAAACCGTCACCTACAGAAAAATGAACCCGGAGAAGAGAATCCTAAGCAAGCTGGTCCTGGGGATCTGTTTTCACAAACACGAACAGACCCCACAGAGCCCCAGGACAGCAACACAGTTAGACCCAACCAAATCATGAGATATATAAAATATAATTTCTTGACACATTGGAAAGAAATTACAAAAAAAATGTTTACCTCCTGCTTTATTTATCACCATATTATAGACATAAATGTCCCTCAGATTATACAGACCCATAAAGAATTCTAAAACAAATCCCATTTTGATAATCTCCCATATCTATTGGGTGATATACCACAGTGTGCAATCACATCAACAAGATGTGTGACCTGTTGCCACAAGAAAAGGGCAACTGGTGAAGAACAAACCCCATTGTAAATACAACCTATATTTACGTTTCTTTATTTTCCCTTTTGTACATTAACTATTTTAACATCATTACAACTCTGTATATATACAGTTGAAATTAGAAATTAACATACACTTAGGTCATTAAAACTTGTTTTTCAACCATTCCACAAATTTCTTGTTTTTTTTCCAACAATTGTTTACAGACAGATTATTTCACTTATAATTCACAGTATCACAATTCCAGTGGGTCAGAAGTTTACATACACTAAGTTGACTGTGCCTTTAAACAGCTTGGAAAATTCCAGAAAATGATGTAATGGTTTTAGAAGCTACTGATAGGCTAATTGACATAATTTGAGTCAATTGGAGGTGTACCTGTGGATGTATTTCAAGGCCTACCTTCAAACTCAGTGCCTCTTTGCTTGAAATCATGGGAAAATCAAAAGAAATCAGCTAAGACCTCAGAAAAAAAATTGTAGACCTCCACAAGTCTGGTTCATCCTTGGGAGCAATTTCCAAATGTCAGAAGGTACCACGTTCATCTGTATAAACAATAGTAAGCAAGTATAAACACCATGGGACCACGCAGCCGTCATACTGCTCAGGAAGGAGACACGTTCTGTCTCCTAGAGATGAAAGTACTTTGGTGCGAAAAGTGCAAATCAATCCCAGAACAACAGCGAAGGACCTTGTGAAGATGCTGGAGGAAACAGGTACAAAAGTATCTATATCAACAGTAAAACGAGTCTTATATCGACATAACCTGAAAGGCCGCTCAGCAAGGAAGAAGCCACTGCTCCAAAACCACCATAAAAAAGACTACGGTTTGCAACTGCACATGGGGACAAAGATCGTACTTTTTGGAGAAATGTCCTCTGGTGTGATGAAACAAAAATTGAACTGTTTGGGCATAATTACTATCGTTATGTTTGTAGGAAAATGGGGGAGGCTTGCAAGCCGAAGAACACCATTCCAACCGTGAAGCACGGTGGTGGCAGCATCATGTTGTGGGGATGCTTTGCTGCAGGAGGGACTGGTGCTCTTCACAAAATAGATGGCATCATGAGGAAAGAAAAATGTGGATATATTGAAGCAACATCTCAAGACATCAGTCAGGAAGTTAAAGCTTGGTCACAAATGCGTCTTCCAAATAGACAATGACCCCAAGCATACTTCCAAAGTTGTGGCAAAATGACGTAAGGACAACAAAGTCAAGGTTTTGGAGTGGCCATCACAAAGCCCTGACCTCAATCCTATAGAAAATTTGTGGGGAGAACTAAAAAAGTGTGTGTGAGCAAGGAGGTCTATAAACCTGACTCAGTTACACCAGCTCTGTCAGGAGGAATGGGCCAAAATTCACCCAACTTATTGTGGGAAGCTTGTGGAAGGTTACCCGAAACATTTGACCCAAGTTAAACAATTTAAATGCAATGCCACAAAATACTAATTGAGTGTATGTAAAGTTTTGACCCACTAGTAATGCGACGAAAGAAATAATAGCTGAAATAAGTCTTTCTGTCCACTATTGTTCTGACATTTCACATTCTTAAAATAAAGTGGTGATCCTAACTGACCTAAAAAAGGGCATTTTTACTAGGATTAAATGTCAGGAATTGTGAAAAACTGAGTTTAAATGTATTTGGCTAAGGTGTATGTAAACTTCCGACTTTAACTGTACATAATATGACATTTGAAATGCCTTTATTCTTTTGGACCTTTTCTGAGTGTAATGTTTATTGTACATTTTTTTTGCTTTTATTTCACTTTTGTGTATTATCTATTTCACTTGCTTTGGCAATTTAAACATATATTTCCCATCCCAATGAAGCCCCTTAAATTGAAATGGAATTGAAATTAAGAGAGAGACTGTCTGGGGACATGGTTCAACAAAATGACAGGGAGAGAGTGGATGAGATGAGGAGAACAAGAAAAGAGGAAGAGAAAACCCAGCAGTCTGATTCCTTGGTGAAATATTGAATACTAGCCTGAGGGGATTGTGGTTGTTTTGAAAGTCTAATTCTCTGTCTTTAGACTCCTTGTCTTCTCCACTATTACTGTCTTTTCTGTCTTCTGGATAGGTTCAAATGTGAAGTCCAAAATGAAGGAAATGAATGATAATAAAAGGATATAAGTTGGAGGATGGTTGAAGTAAGTTAATAAAAGTTTTGGACAGTAGTACTTGCTCACACTCGAAAAAGGGAACAGTTATTTTACCACGTTGTTCTCTGAATGGAATTTAACTCGCTCGTTAGTCTCTCAGTAAAATGACCTATGTAATTCAATCCCCACCTATAGCCATATTGTCACGATCGTCGTACAGAGTGGACCAAGGCGCAGCGTGAGTTGAGTTCCACATAATTTTAATTCACAGTGAAACAAAAACAACAACACATCCAACGAACATGAAGTACAGCGCGCACATAGGCACTAACTGAAACAATATCCCACAAAGAAGGTGGGAGAAAGGGCTTCCTAAATATGATCCCCAATTAGAGGCAACGATTACCAGCTGCCTCCAATTGGGAACCATACAACTCACCAACATAGAAATAAAATGACTAGAACACCCCCCTAGTCATGCTCTGACCTAAACACCATAGAGAACCAAGGGCTCTCTATGGTCAGGGCGTGACAGTACCCCCCCCCCCCCAAAGGTGCGGACTCTGGCCAATGGGGGAAGGTAGGGGGGTGACTAGTGTCGGTGGCGGCTCCGGTGCAGGTCGTAGGCCCCGCCCAGACCACGGATCCGGCCATGGAGTTGGGCTGGACGCAGCGCCCGGACTGGGCACCGGCACAGAGGAGAGCTCCGGCCATGGAGCTGGGTTGGACGCCATGCCTGGACTGGGCACCGACGCAGAGGAAGGCTCTGGCCTTGGAGCGGGACTGGACGCCGTGTCTGGACTGGACACCGGCGCAGAGGAAGGCTACGGCCTTGGAGCGGGACTGGATGCCGTGCCTGGACTGGACACCGGCGCAGAGGAAGGCTCCAGCCTTGGAGCGGGACTGGACGCCGTGTCTGGACTGGACACCGGCGCAGAGGAAGGCTACGGCCTTGGAGCAGGACTGGACGCCGTGCCTGGACTGGACACCGGCGCAGAGGAAGGCTACGGCCTTGGAGCGGGACTGGACGCCGTGCCTGGACTGGACACCGGCGCAGAGGAAGGCTCCAGCCTTGGAGCGGGACTGGACACCGTGCCTGGACTGGGCACCAGCGCAGAGGAAGACACCTGCCATGGAGCGGGACTGGACGCCGGCACAGGTTGCACCGGACTGATGACACGCACTTCAGGGAGGGTGCGGGGAGCTGTCACAGGACGTACCGGACTGGGGAGGCGCACTGGCGGCCTGATGCATGGAGCCGGCACAGGTGGCACTGGACTGTTGACCCGCTCCTCCAAACGCCTGCATTGCAGCATACTCCTAGCCAACATCTCTCTCCGATATCCCTCCTCACATTGCTCCATCGACTCCCAGGCGGGCTCTGGCACTCCCCGCTGCTCAGCCGACCACCCCATGTGCCCCCCCCCCAAAAAAAAATAATCTTGGGGTTTCTGTGGCCGCGGTCCCCGGCTTCGTCGCTGTCCCCCTATACTCCTTGGCGACTCCCGCCAAGGAAGGGTCTTGTGTCCTCCCATGATTTCTTCCCAGGTCCAAAACTCCTTTACCTCCGTCACACGCTGCTTGGTCCTTGCTTGGTGGGATATTCTGTCACGATCGTTGTACAGAGCGGACCAAGGCGCAGCGTGAGTTGAGTTCCACATAATTTTAATTCACAGTAAAACAACAAAACAGCCAACGAACGTGAAGTACAGCGCGCACATAGGCACTAACTGAAACAATATCCCACAAAGCAGGTGGGAGAAAGGGCTTCCTACCAAGGGCTCTCTATGGTCAGGGCGTGGCACATATAGGGTACATTTCCTACAGGGTTAAACTGAAATACTGTCATCAAAGCTAAAATATAAACTCTCTAGAGAATGGTAAAGTTCTCTGTAAAGTATGATACATTCACTTGTTAATTTCCACAATTTCTCTCTCTCTCAATTCAACTAAATTCAATGTAAGGGCTTTATTGGCATGGGAAGCATATGTTAACATTGCCAAAGCAAGTGAAGTAGATAATAAACAGAAGTTAAATAAACAATACAAATGAACAGTCAACATTACACTCACAAAAGTTCCAAAATAATACAAACATTTAAAATGTCATATTATGTGTAAATAGTTAAATTACAAAAGGGAAAATAAATAAACATAGATATGGGTTGTGTATACAATGGTGTTTGTGCTTCACTAGTTGCCCTTTTCTTATGGCAACAGGTCACAAATCTTGCTGCTGTGATTGCAGACTGTGGTATTTCACCCAGTAGATATGGGAGTTTCAAAATTGGGTTTGTTTTCAAATTCTTTGTGGGTCTGTGTTATGAGGGAAATATGTATCTCTAATATGGTCATACATTTTGCAGGAGGTTAGTAACTGCAGCTCCATTTCCACCTCATTTTGTGGGCAGTGTGCACATAGCCTGTCTTCTCTTGAGAGCCAGGTCTGCCTACGGCGGCCATAATCAAAGCTTTCCTTAAGTTTGGGTCAGTCACAGTGGTCAGGTATTCTGCCAATGTGTTCTCACTGTTTAGGGCCAAATAGCATTCTAGTCTCCCTCTCCTCTCTCTCTCTCTATCTCTCTCTTTCTCTTTCTCTCCTCTCTTTCTCTTTCTCTTTCTCTCTCTCTCTCCCCCCCCCAGTGGGGTGGACATGACCTTCCTAATGTTTTCTCTTTCTCTCTGAGAGCGCTTCTCTCTTTTCTTCTATCTTCTCTCTTCCTCTGACAGAATTGCAGTGACCTGTGGCAGTCATCAGCAGCGTTGCAGCAGAGTGTGCAATTCTCGTCTTGCTCACACACTCCCGCACGTTCACACACACACACACACACACACACACACACACACACACACACACACACACACACACACACTTAGCCTGATTCATGAGATATGTGAAACCAGTCCAGTTGTTGATATAGGATGTTCAGACAAGCCCTTGATCCTCTGCCCAGCCCACTTGGATTTCTTGAAGCAGAGAGACGGTTGGTCTTTATCAAAGGTCTGAATATAAGTACAATATTTCACCGCCTTAAAACTCCAAACCAGTAATTTACATACATTCCTCACCTCTGTGTGTGTGTGTGTGTGTGTGTGTGTAGCCTACATGTCAGGTCTAGCTGCCTGCCAATCAACAGGACAACCCTTGACTGGCGGTGGCTAGACCGCCAGTCAAGGGTCAGTAGTGCTGGTCGATGTGTGTGCTGTGTTCTCTCACTTCACTCCTCAGGACTGACCACCATGTTTGGAGGGCATCTTGCCAGGAACAGACTTCAAGGAGGAAGGAAGGGAACGTCTGAATATCAGAGCTCAAATAAACCAGGAAAAAAAACAACTACCTTCACCACCAGGGATGCCACTCACTCTACTAACTAAACAGAGTATAATAGTTTTACTTACTTCCTTAATCCTCTTTGTCCCTGTTGGGAATTGAGATATACAGCCAAATTCATAATAGCTACCCCATAATAATTTAGGGTGTAAAAATACTACCTCTATTCTTCCCCATGTCACATGATTCCTTTAATACGTGAACAATGAGAGGTGAGAACGAAGCACAGAAAGAACGCAGAGGTCTAGGGACAACAATTAGCTTGGATTAGTTCATGCCTGACAGATAGGGAATCAACACCTAGACAACAGATTTACTGTATATAGAAGTCCGAAACACACTAGGTTAGAAAAACAACTCATTTATGGCGTCTGGTTGGACAGAAGGCACATATTGCTACAGAAAAATATCAGTCAGTTCTAACCATCAATCCTTTGTCACATGACCTAACTGGTCTTTGACAAGATCTCAATCGTTTAGCAGGAGATTTTATATTCAAATGGACAAAACATGACTTGACTTGAGCTGTAACCCAGGCAGGACTATTTGGAGGGTCGGCCGACACGCACACACGCACGCATGCACGCACGCACACGCACACACGCTATCAGAGCCATCTGTTCCTAAACAGGATCTAAAGACGATGCAGCTCAACCAACAACAAACACACCAGGAGGCCTGTTAAGGGGGCTGCGTGGGGTGCATGGATCAGTCAGGGAAGCTGGGAAGGGGTCTTTGAGGGGGGCATGGATCAGTCAGGGAGGCTGTGGAGGGGGTGGAGAGTAAACCACCATTTGCTGCTAATTGCTCAACAGGCTGCAATCAATATGTACTGGTTGTGTGAAAACACAGAAACGCACGCAAATGATTTTGCTGCAAAACCAGCGTTCAATTAAGAGATATGAACCATTTTTGATACTATCGCTAATAGCAATTTAATAGATCTCATATGCTTTTCATTTTTAATTCCTGGATGACAATGAGGTGAGTGCAGGGCCAAAGTCACAATAACATACACCATTGATTTAGATAAATCCAATCTACAGATAATCAGTCCATCAACAGCTGTGACCCATAACATGTGTGTGTCATACTATACTGTTCTGGTCATCTCTGTGGTTCTCTAAGGTCCTCGTGAACGATCAATTTTATCTGCCGCCCCGTCGACTGCACCTCGCCGTGTGTATCCCCGATCATTAGCCACAGATATTTGTGGAACACGTTCAGAGTTGTTGCTGTGAATTGATATCGACATCTCCCTCTGTCTGCCACACGGTGGACTCAATAGATAATGACATTCATCACCAGTTTCCATCCCCTCTCTGTACTGGGTGATATACTGTATTATATATCCTATAATGTTACCATGTTTACTAAACCACAGTCAGGCCTGTCAGTTTCTGAATATTGATATTAATAGGAGGTCAGTGATGTGAAGAAAGTATTTTTCATTTATCACAACTTTTCAAACATGATAAATTGTTGTGAACAAATCATTTTCCATATACAGTACCTGTTTTATATCGACATCATTTAATATTTACCCAAACTTCCGTCAACTCATATGAACATAGGTAAACATGCGCTACGGTCTAATACACAAAGTAAATAAGAGCTGTTGTCAAGCAGCACAGTGGTAAAGACAACCAGAGATAACAGATCAGTACAGAGCAGGAAAAGCCACAGCTATACCAGCAGAGTGGAACCCAGATGAAAATACAGCCGAGATAAAGCGAGATGGACTGACTCTGGCCTGGCCCATTGGCCCTAGCAGTGGACGCTGAGTGGGCAGACAGGCGTTCTCCTTTATTCAGCCCTTCCAATCAGATACCGGAGACATATTTAAACTGGCAGCTTTCAGTCAATCAGATTCAAGGAGATACAAATTCAGTAGAGGAAATAGGGTTTATAGGCTAATCATACTATACACTATATTTCTTCTGAAATTCTTAAGTTTCATAAGGTACGTTTTGGACTGATAACACACAGCTGGTGATGTTTCGAGGCCTATTTGTAAATAGAAGAAAAGAACTAAGACGTTCCAAGCTCAAATCAAACGTATGATTCCCGTAAACACCCGAGAACATCTATAGACATTTATAGAGTTATGTGTTCGCTAGGGAAGCAGAGAACACACAGGTGGGTCCATACCTGAGCCCAGGTGAAGCAGGTTATGGTGAGCTGCAGCCAAACGCCATGCCTCAGCAACATGAAAGAACTCAATTTAAACCAAACAAGGCTAAGTCAACGACAGGTGTTCTAGCAGCGTCTGAACACAGATGAAAAAGAGATGCTGGTTCGGCGCCCGAGAATAGAGCCCCTCCAAAACAAATTGCTGCAACCTTGATCTTAATTTGGTTGATGGTTACTAACCAACTCCACTTGCGCGAATCAAAGCCCTCTTCCATTTTATTTATTCAGATCTCTCCATTGATATTCATCTACAAAATATGGCTGCCATCAGATTCCGCTGGGATAATAATTTGGCAAAAGAGTTGCTTGTTTATCTTGTTTTCATCAAAACTACTTTTGACTTCACACTAAACTCTAATTCTGAGTTTAAATGCAATGAGGAATTCACTTGTATCTAACCGATGATATATTGAATCCTTTGAACTATATTTTAACAAACCTAAGGCAATGGTAAACGTAAGCACTGGCGGTCAGAAATACCTGTGCTATTTTCACAGCCGTTATTATGAACGCAATAGCTGGCGGTGGCTTGAAAGGGATGGGTTTGGATGAGTAAACAAGTTGTAGGTGTGATGAGGGCTTGGCCACTCACTGGCCAGTCTAGGCGTTGTATATCTTAATGCTGCATGCGTTTGTCTCAAGTTCCGTAGGTTATTGACGGTCTTACTCCAATTCAGCTGCAGACATGGAACATTATCTTTCTAGTCCATTGTGGATTGATAATAAAGTTTATTAAAAAGCATAGGCTACAGTAATGAGTGATAGCAACAGTGAAAATAACACATCCAGAGTTTGCTCAATATGCTTGGTGTGTTGACAGTCAACATTGTTGTAATTGGCTTCAATGAGTATAGGCCTTTACCCATCACACTTCTCCTCAAGTACAAATACAAGGTATAGCCTAGGACAACCATTGATATGCCATTATAGGACTGAAAGTTTTGAGTAGCCTATGTTTGGAGGAGCGCATCTTTGGTAACTGGACAAGAGGCGCTCTTTGGAAATGGGGATGAATACAAGCCCAGTGGAAGATATGCTTCAGCTAGGCCTATGTGAATTGTGAATAATGCAACAGCATGTTGGCAAAACTCATGAGCAGACCATTTAGAAACATTTTATGGATAGACTACTTGGCTAATGCATGGCCAGGATAAAAGAAAAGACACCACAGCATTGCTGTTGAACCAGGTTTTGTTATGGTAGGGTAAGGGTAGCTTGCCAAGCTTGTTTTTTAATCAAACGAAACAGAAAATATTGTTCCAGGAAAATAACTGAAATGTCACCAGATTATCTCATCTCTTGTTCCATGATGGGCATATAGCCTACATGGAGGGTTTTTTAAACACATCCACAATAACAACAGGGGCTGGCTAAAATAATGCCATAGCCTACATAGATAAAAAAAAGGGGATGTCCGCTCACTGTTTTTCTGCTGCCAAACTTGATCTTTTAATAAAGCTTTGGTGATTAAGATGTATTTCAAAGCGGTCTCATGAGCAAAACTCTTTATCGATAGTCTTGAGTACTTGGCGAATGCATTGGGCATGACAAAAAAAACAGCCTTCATTAAGAGGAGGGGAAGCTGTGCTTGGTTTTAAATTAAGTGAAACTAAATGGGAAAAAAGACATTAACTTTTTCTGCTTCTAAACACAAGGTTTAGATAGGCTGTGCTTCAGTTGTCAAAATCCATGCCATAACCAACTGCATTACCACTAAGACTAGCTTTCTGTTGGTCTTAAATATGTATCCCCAACAGCGCATTCCGAGATTGGCACTTTGGCGCACGTATTTAAGGACACACCTCAAACATTGCCACCCCTCCCATCTCAGAGCAAGTGAGCTCATATATGACAGGTAAATGATCAATCCTGGCGCCTGGGTTTTAAAATGGAAGAGTGACGGCTTTAACAGGTTGAAATCGCGTGCTTTTATGCTGGAAATAGAGCCCTGAATGTTTTAATACAGTCCTACAACTACAGCAACAACACATGCCCTTTTAAGTTTTCCCTATTCCTTATACACACACACACACACACGCACGCACGCACGCACGCACGCACGCACACACTACTATCCTTGTGGGAACCAAACAATTGATTCCCATTCAAAATCCTATTTTCCCTAACCCCTAACCCTATCCCTAATCCTATCTCTGACCGTAACCCTAATTGCAACCCTAAACCTAAACCTAACCCCTAACCCTATCCCTAATCCTATCTCTAACCGTAACCCTAATTGTAACCCTAACCCTAAACCTAACCCCTAACCCTAATTCTAACCGCAACCCTAATTGCAACCCTAACCCTAAACCTAACCCCTAAGCCTAAAATAGTAATTTTCCCTGTTGGGACCAGCAAATGTCCCCAATGATAGTAAAAACCGAACACACACACACCCTGAAAAACCTCCTCACATACACCCTGAAAAACCTCCTCACACACACCCTGAAAAACCTCCTCACACACACCCTGAAAAACCTCCTCACACACACCCTGAAAAACCTCCTCACACACACCCTGAAAAACCTCCTCACACACACCCTGAAAAACCTCCTCACACACACCCTGAAAAACCTCCTCACATACACCCTGAAAAACCTCCTCGCATACACCCTGAAAAAACATGAGATTAATTTGCTTGAGAGGAAACCAATATGGTAAGAACAATTGGATTGTCTATCCCCCTGAAGTACACCATCCGTCACTGTCTGATATCCTTATTACGACTCAACTATATAGTAGACCCTAATTCCAAACCTGAATAGAAAACAAGTATTACTTCCTTTTTACATTATGCAACACGGACACACACACACGCACACAAATGCCATCAGGGAGACAGGTGGACAGGTATGCACATGCACAAACGATCACACACACACACATACACACACAGGCAACCACTTCACAGCCACAACGATGCTCAACACCTTGTCCAAGTTCTCATTAGTTCCTCATTAGACCAGGAAGTAAACATAAAGCTGAACAGTGAGTTTATAAGCAACACGCGGCACTGTGCTGCTCCTACACTTCAGAGACATTGTAATGCTGATGAACACGCACAGATAGGCAGCCGTTACCGCTTACTCCTCTCCCTAAACAACCTGTTCACAGCGCGTGCCGTGCCAAACTGGCAACTGGTACACACACTTGGCACAGGTAAACAGGCTGCTCTCAAGTAAAAAGAGAAACGCCTTGACTTGGCTGTTCCTGAAGACTGTAGGAGTCATGGTTAGAGAGAACGCAGGATTGATGTGTACTGTAGGTAGCTGAAACTGTTGGGGTATCTGAGGTTATTCTCTTTTTCAAGAAGCAGAATGCCCAAAGCAGTTAGCATGAATGTATGATGATCTGTACCCACTTGCAGTTGGTGAGTGCAGCCCGTAAGTGCAGTGTGTGAGTGCAGTCTGAGTGCAGTCTGTAGCTTGAATAGATACCCTGCAGTGAATCAACCAATGCATTATGAAGTCCACAACATCATCAGCTAGCGTAACCATCACTTCAAAATTAAGCTCATAATCTAACGCTTGATTATGCCTGTGCATTCATCATTACACCTTTATTAATACAATATCACTTAAACTTGCTACTGTATATGAAGCCATTCCCTATCTCTCCTGAATCATATATCCATTAGCCTTTTGGCAACTGCTCGGACTCTGACCGCAAGGCACTACAGAGGGCAGTGCCTACGGCCCAGTACATCACTGGGGCCAAGCTTCCTGCCATCCAGGACCTCTATTCCAGGTGGTGTTAGAGGAAGGCCCTACAAATGGTCAAATTGTCAAATTGTCAAAGACTCCAGCCACCCTAGTCATAGACTGTTCTCTCTGCTGCTAGGTCCAAGAGGCTTCTAAACAGTTTCTACCCCCAAGCCACAAGACTACTGAACACCTAATCAAATAGCTACCCAGACTACTTGCGTTGCCCCCCGCCCCTTTTAAGTTGCTGCTGCTACTCTCTGTTATTATCTATGCAAAGTCACTTTAATAACTCTACCCACATGTATATATTACCTCAATTACCTCGATTAACCTGTGCCCCCCGCACATTTACTCTGTACCAGTACGCCCTGTATATAGCCTCACTATTGTTATTATACAGCTGCTCTTGAATTATTTGTTACTTTATTTCTTTCTTTTTTATGTATTTTTCTTAAAACTGCATTGTTGGTTAAGGGCTTGTAAGTAAGCATTCCACTGTTGTATTCGGCGCAGATTTGATTTGAAAAGGGTATTCAAAAATGTTGTCAAATGTTTTCATACCTTGGGAGTGTTCTTACGTTGAACTGTGTCCATTTCCCATTGCATTTATTCCATATATTCATTACAATCTCTGCAGTCTTGAATCCCAGAAGGAATGTAAAAAGCTACATCTAACACAATTGCTCCAAAAAACTACTTCAAACTACTTCAAAAACAACAACAAAAATCTGGTAGCAAATGATAGGTTAAAGGTGAACTCCTAAGCTAGCTATACGTTTATTGTTCTCCGTCCTGGAATTACATCAGTTTAATTGAATCTATTTAGCGTTTGCTTCCTGTTTTTATTGAGTTCCTGCGAGTTCACAGCGAGCACATTTTTGAGCAGATGATGTTAACAAATGTAGCATCCCTGTGTTTTGTTTCAATCAAAACACATTTTTTTTTACGATTGGCACGCACTCAGAGAAAAATGCAACCATTAGCAAAATCATGCTAAAGACTCAAAAGAAATGAGGTGGTGTTTTTTGTCTGACAGTAACATTATACTATGCTATTATATTCAGTTGTATTATGTACAATACTATCATTATGTAATCTTGCTTTGATCTAACTTTATTAAAGCAGCACCATTCTCCAGAGTAGCCGGTTCTCTGGGCAGCCAAACGAGTAGAGCGGAGACTGCGTAATGGAGAGAATCCTGCACAAGGACATAAGCTTCTGGTCTTTAGCTATGGGGAAGAGGCTTCCTGAGAATTCGGAAATGTAGCCACTCCCTATTCAAAGATTAGAAACCTAGCAAATTACCAATGCTAAATAGATCAAATGAAATAAATAGATGAATTCCAGAATTGAAAGCACGTACAATCCAGCATCTTCAGGAGTTCACCTTGAAACGCATGTAATGAGACATTAGACCCAGCTCGATTTGAGAACACTCCTAAGCTGTTATAAACGATAGGGCCTACTCAAAGTGAGGCCATGAATCTCTGTTCCCTGCTGTGGTAAAAGCACATCATGTTCCAAGTTGTTCCAAATATCCTACCATGGGTAGCTATTACTCCCTATAAAACATTCATATACTGATCATTAATTCAACCTCGAGGCTAGTGCGTTCCTGTTATGAGAGGCTCTTGAAGTTAGTCTCTCTGGTGGATTTATGAAATAGACATAGATTGGGGCGAAAAGAGTGTTTGTGTGTGTTGGCAGTACTCCCCCCCTCTCATCTCTATGACCAGTGGCACATACTAACTGGGGTTACTACATGCTCTAAGGTACATTTCATTCTCACCACCTCAGGAGATGAATAGTGCATTTACAAAATCACCAAACCACATATGGATTCATTTCTCTGCGTTGTAACTTGAGAAAGTAGACGCATACGTCTGAATGCTTGAAAGCCTCATCCAGCAACACTGCACGGAGTGCACTTTCTTCACATAATGAAACAGGCAGAGGTACCAAGGGAACAGTCTCATGAACCTTAATAATATCACTAATAAAGGAAGTAGCCTATATAGCATATTCCAGAAGAGAAAAACGAATGTAAATGTCCAAATATTAGACTGTCATAAGCAGGGTTAAAGTGGTTGATGGTGACACAGTTGCACTCAGTGGCAGTGAGATGTGTAGGTATAATGGCACACTGCCAGATAGTTCCATAGTCTGGGCAGGGAGAGCCCAGAAAAACACAAGCGACTCCTTGACAATGCAATCACACACCTTATCTTAATGCTTGGCTTTCCACCGAGACCGTTTATAACAAGCCGCTGCAGGTGAGAGTCAGTGTCAGCCCTCCCCCCTGTGAGAGGAGACAGTGCCTGGGCTTCAGTGCCTCAGCACCTCCCTGTAAAGAGCATTCCTGGAGCCCCGGAGCCCTGTCTGGGCTGGATGATGAAGTGGCTAGGCAGGAGGTCTGTCAGCTCAGCGACCTGCATAGAGGCCTCTCTCCTGGGGACAGAAAGGGAGGGCAGGGCTCCCCCGGCTGGAGGTGCAGTGACAGACGCTCATCCGGACCGCAGCGAAGAGGGCCAGTCCTTCCTGTACCCTCCCTTTGAGACCCTATCTTTCTCTGTTTACCTCTTTCAGATGATTTTTCGCTCACCCCCTTGTCTCTCTCTTTTTCTCTCTCCCCCTCCCCTCCCTCTACCCATTCTCCATTTCTCTCCCCTCTCTTTCTCCCTCCTTCCTTCCCTTTCAGCAGTGAGGTGTGGTCTGAGGAATCCTCTCTCCTCTCACAGGAAGAAGAAAGAGATGGAGAGAGACAGAGAGAAATTGACAGAGACTGAAAATAGAAAAAACCCCACACATCATTACCCCGCTAAATAACGTGGTCCCGCCGTCCCACCACGGCTGCCTGCCGTTCTGTTCTCTCTGATGAATTAGACTCCCTCTGTCCTTCCTCACCCTGTTCCTCAGCTGCCACAGAGAGTCTCAGGGGTCAGGCGTTCATCGATGAAGCCGCTGATAGCACAGGCTAAAAGGGTTTCTTGTGTCTTGCACCTGCCCCATGGGCTCAACAGTTATAGATGACTTGGATGAGACTTGGATGTGCTCTGAACTCCAATGAAATAAACACCTGGCCTGGAAGAGAAGGATTCCGTAAATCATGCTTAAGGATGAACACACTTGATGAAAAAAGCTGCATCCAGGTTTCATGTAAAAAACCTGTGGGCCCGGAGATACAGGATCCGTCCTCCACTGGCATGATGATACTGTATGTCTGATGTTAGTATTGAACCTGATGGATGTCTCATACCTTGTGAGAATACCCTCTTGCTCCATGTTAGATTTTCTTTGATTGCTGCTCATCCCACGACGGCTGGTTTTTGATAGTCAGAGCACCAATAGCAGATCTTCAAAGAGATTCAAACTGTCCAAAGCACTGACATCGTCCATACATTTCATGGGATCATACCATGTAATGTTCAGGGTAAGCTCATATAAAGGTAATGCTACATTCCCATGGCACATATAACCGACAGAATTCCAGAAAGTCACATTTTTTTCCAAGCAGCGGTGAGTGGTAACAGCAGTCGCCTTCCGCCTGGAACATTCATCACTGGCAGAAACAGCACGTTCCCAACTCAAATACCAGAAACATCCAGGAAAATACAGAAACACAACCAATTATGTTCTTAGTGTTGCCGAGTAGGTAATTAAAACAGCAGATTCTTTCTGAGCAACAAAAGACACAGCCCACAGCCCACAGCTGCACATTATACACATTACAGAGCCAGGCGCGGAACCTTCTATTATCTCTACTATTACACTCCAGTGCCATAACGATATTTCTGAACAACACATTTACCATTACTACCCCCCAATCCAACAGGAAAGTCTATAATTTCCACCCCCCCCCAATTTGCATTTTTATATTTGGCTGCTGTTCAGACTCATTATTCCATACCTGTGTGAGCATCTGACAAATCTACAATTAGGACCAGACACTAACACAGATAAGCTATTATTTCCCTGGTGAAGTATCTGATGATATCTATCCACTATATCACGAGTCTTACTCTGCTCTGATCTCTGAGAGCCCTAATGACTCAACTGTTTCCCATCAGTGGATAATCACCTGGAAGACACTGAGAGGCACAGGGCTTTAACACAGACCTGTTCTTCATTAACACTATGATGTAAGCCCAGGCAAGGCAGCTAGCTAGCTCCCAGCCCCATGTAGCCGGCCTGAGGTCTGATAACACAAGCTAATCACTCTTCATCCCCCAGGTTCACTCAGTTCACTCTCTCATTTACTCAGTCTCTTACTCTCCTAATCTCTTACCTTCCACCATTCCCTATACAGAACCAAAATGGCACGGAGGGTATTTTAGAGGTCCGAGCATCATCCGGTGCTAACGTTTGCAGCGTCTTGCATCAGCGTTAGAGCGGGGGAGCAGGGATCAGCTGGTGAGGGTGTTTGCGACAAACAGAGAGTCTCGTGAACCCAGAGGTGGTGGAGCCCGTGTCCCGAAGTCCCATGGGGTGTCGTTACCTACCTGTACCCTCCGTCTGCCTCCTACTTGGAACTTACCTGTTGTGGAAAAAACACACGAGAAACCACCAAGACATGGCTGCAACCTCCAGGGAACATTACCCAATCAAATAGTAACGTGTGCAATGCTAGGAAACCTCTGGAATAGCTAAAAGTAATAATGACAGCTTTGATAGACTCAGAAAGCCCCCAGTAACGTTTGCAGCCATCAAGTGAATGGCCAAAATAATATTAGGGATCCCAGAATCAGATTACTCTACTCTCTCTGTCTGTGAATTGCCTGGATACAATTCAATCAATTCCCGTAGAGAGCTTTACAATTTTATACAGCTTTCTCTCAAAAGCTATTTGTCACTGAACACTTAAAAAAAGGCCCAGACCGGAACTGGCAAAAAGAAGAAGAGGAAGAAGAGGGTGAGAAGAACAACATGAAAAGAAAAGAGATGGTATTTTAGTGAGGACAGAACTAAGCCTAGGGGGACTAGACTTTTGCAGGGGAGCCTGTAGTCTCATGGGCGACACTGACCTCTACCAATGTACTGTATATCCAGTCATCATCTCTGTTACATATATAGACAGTGCTATGCATTGCATCTGACCTGATTAAAAATAATCTGTCACATATTGATGCTAATTGATTGTACATAGCTCTAGCACATTATCAAGGAAATATTCTGCATACATTTTGCATTATTACCTTCTGTGATAGGCAGCTTTCAACAACTCAAGTCACAACAATTAGCAAAAAGTGGGGAAAAGACAGTAAATGCTCTGAGGGTAAAGTCTTCAGCAAGATGTTATGGTTTGAAACAGGTCATTTCCATGTAAAAGGACCCATGAGCACCAACATGAAAAGTTCATAGGAGCTTATCAAATTGGTGTCAAATGAAATCTAAGAGGTTATCTTTTTGAGAAATTAAGGCATATATACATTTTTCAATCATTTGCCATCCTAAAAATGTGGAACAATCAAATGCAAACATTGAAAAGTTACCAGAAAACGTTTTAAAGGGTATTAGAAATACACCAAAACACAATAATGCTGAAGTAAAGGCCCCTGCTGACTAATATCAATACTTATATTTTAGTTTTGGAGAAATTGTTGATCTTCTGTAAGTTTAAGAAACATTGCCAAAAACCCACATACAGTATCTTGAAGATATTTTATAATTTCTCTCCCTCATGAGGAGGGAGGATGATGAAAGTTCACAGAAGTAACAAGTAATGGTTGACCTACCAATTAGTGAATATTGATTTACTGATATACATTTTGTTTATGAATTATTAAGTGACTAAAACTCTTAATTCCATTACAAAATTGGCCTTGATGTTAACGTCCACAGACGGACCAGACTGGACCAAATATATACCTGTAAGAGACATATGTTTCACAAGTTAGGATCGCACAGTGCAATACAATACTATACAGTGAGTAGAGCACAGTAGATTACAGCCCAGTACCGTACAGTAGTACTGTACAGTACAGTAAAGAAAAGTAGAGTATAGTACAGTGCAGTAGAGCAGAGTACAGTATAATGTAATGCCGTCTACTGTACTGAACTATGCTCTACCGTACTCTATTGAACGTTATTGTACTGCTGTATTGTACTGCACTGCACTCTACTGTGCTCTGCTGTGTTGCACTGGGATGTCTAAAATTGTGAAACATGAAGAGAATAACATTCAAATTCCATGATTATGCATTTCTGTGTAGTACAGATCAGGGACCCATGATGTAATTCTGTTACCGTAATTCCATTACCGGGTGTAAATCCACTTCACTTACTGTAGTTCCATAACCAAAAGAGATTTTTCAAACTCAATGAGTCATGTCATAGCTGACTCCCCATTGTTTCTGCAGTCATCTTTGAAACTATATTCAGAGCAGATATTTAAGAGTTTTTGGAAAATGTGGTCACATAAAAACCTGAGGGAGATTTTACCATAATTACATTTCCAAAGTTTGCATCTGCAGTTCTTCCACTAAATTAGGTTTTGTAAATGTTTCAGTGGAAATTGTTAAAAGTAGTCCTTGTGAGTTGAATGGTTTCTTAAATTTTAAAATGAATGTTTTTTGTTTAGAATTCATTTTAAAATGAAATGAAGTCAGTGTAATTCCGTTACCGTGGAATTGCCTCAAAAATGTAACTGATCGATTGGACAAAGTCATCACGGTAAGGTTGAATAGAGCATGCACATACACACACAGTACGTTTTCAATGCAATATTGTATAAATCCTGTTAAATGTAACTAAATGTAATCGGAATTGTAATCTACATAATCCGCAAAAGTATTTATTTATAATGAGAGGGCCATAAACAATAACTAGTAATGCTGCATATTCCAAGAAAGGTTAAAGTCTCACCTTTCTGGTAAAAATAGTTGCTTAGGTGTAGTCACTTTTGAGGACACAAGCTCAAGAACACAGTACAAATATGAGAAAAATATGAGAATATTAAGTATTTCCTATTCAACAAAATTGTATGAATAAGCCTTGAAATGACTTATATGCTTTCTAAATATAGTATAATCAAATTTAAAATGACTAACTATAAGATTTCACCTTCCTCACAAGTGTAAAATACAAATTTGTATGTTTAGTGTTTGAGAAAATGTGCATATTTTCTAAAGGTCTCTCTTGATCAAAATGTCTGCCCTAATGGCTGTGAACGTCTCAGAGCTATAGCTTGGCTTCCTGAACTCATTAGGAACTGGCATTTCATTTCATCGCATATTAATATTGTCCATCTATGCCAAAGAGAAAGTGTGTTTTGTTTCAAATCTATAAAAAAAATGGACTATAAATCGATCTCTGAATGTGCTACAGTGATGACGCCACTTTCTCCTGCTGAGCTACGATGTATGGATTGCAGGCATGTGCTTTGTCAGTGACTGGGAAGTAGGGTTCAGCCAGGAGTTAATGGACAATCGGAAGAGCCAATTGAATGGTAGGAGGGACATTCCAGCTTCAAGTGGTTTCGGATTTCACATCCTATGTCACACAGGCTCAGAAAATATACCACTCTGTCCGTGGGAACCAGGGCTATCACCTCATTTCCATCTACGGTATCCACAGATCGATTTATAAGCAAAAATATCGGTCGGAACCGGTACCAGAACCACAAAGTTCACCTAAACAGGGGGCTTCACATTTAAAAGGTGTATGAGGAAGTTTTTCCACAAAATGTTTTATGTCAGGGACAAGCAAGCTAGGGTGCTTCCTCCTTTTGGGACTGCTTACATTAAAACTAGCAATTCAAAAGCAAAACAAATCTGTGTCAGTTAGAGGTGCAAAATCCCGTTATTGTTGACACATTTCCCAGGTTTTGTTAGAAATCCTGATTGGAGGATTCCAGGAATCTTCCAAACAGGATTTTTGTGTATTTGGGGAATGGATTTCAGGATTTTGGGGAATTTTGCAACCTTAGTGTCAGTTACCCATCTCAAGGATCAATAAGCATCATCCCAGATTTGGAGATAGAGAAACACTGATAGAAGACGGTCAAGCTTTGTACGCTATTAGTGCTAGTTATACAGTGGCTTGTGAAAGTATTCATTCCACTTGGTATTTTTCCTGGATTTTTGGAGGGGTTTGTATCATTTGATTTACACAACATACCTAGCACTTTGAAGATGCAAAATATATTTTTGTTGTGAAACAACAAGAAATAAGATAAAAAAACAGAAAACTTGAACGTGCATAACTGTTCACCCCCCCAAAAGTGAAAACTTTGTAGAGCCACCTTTTGCAGCAATTACAGCTGCAAGTCTCTTGGGGTATGTCTCTATAAGCTTGGCACATCTAGCCACTGGGATTTTTGCCCATTCTTCAAGTCAAAACTGCTCAAGCTCCTTCAAGTTGGATGGGTTCTGATCGTGTACAGCAATCTTTAAGCCATACCACAGACTCTCAATTGGATTGAGGTCAGGGATTTGACTAGGCCATTCAAAGACATTTACAGTTGAAGTTGGAAGTTTACATACACCTTAGCCAAATACATTTAAACTCAGTTTTTCACAATTCCTGACATTTAATCCTAGTAAAAATTCCCTGTCTTAGGTCAGTCAGGATCACCACTTTATTTGAAGAATGTGAAATGTCAGAATAACAGTAGAGAGAATGATTTATTTCAGCTTTTATTTCTTTCATCACATTCCCAGTGGGTCAGAAGTTTACATGCAATCAATTAGTATTTGGTAGCATTGCCTATAAATTGTTTAACTTGGGTCAAACATTTCGGGTAGCCTTCCACAAGCTTCCCACAATAAGTTGGGTGAGATTTGGTCCATTCCTCCTGACAGAGCTGGTGTAACTGAGTCAGGTTTGTAGGCCTTCTTGCTCGCACACACTTTTTCAGTTCAGCCCACAAATTTTCTAAAGGATTGAGGTCAGGACTTTGTAATGGCCACTCCAAAACCTTGACTTTGTTGTCCTTAAGCCATTTTGCCACAACTTTGGAAGTACGCTTGGGATCAATGTCCATTTGGAAGACCCATTTGAGACCAAGCTTTAACTTCTTGACTGATTTCTTGAGATGTTGCTTCAATACATTCACATAATTTTCTTTCCTCATGATGTCATCTATTTTGTGAAGTGCACCAGTCCCTCCTGCAGCAAAGCACCCCCACAAAATGATGCTGCCACCCCCTAGCTTCACGGTCGGGATGGTATTCTTCGGCTTGCAAGCATCCCCCTTTTTTCCACCAAACATAACGATGGTCATGATGGCCAAACAGTTCTATTTTTGTTTCATCAGACCAGAGGACATTTCTCCAAAAAGTACAATCTTTGTCCCCATGTGCAGTTGCAAATCGTAGTCTGGCTTTTTATGGCGGTTTTTGAGCAGTGGCTTCTTCCTTGCTGAGCTGCCTTTCAGGTTATGTTGATATAGGACTTGTTTCCCTGTGGATATAGATACTTTTGTACCTGTTTCCTCCAGCATCTTCACAAGGCCTTTTGCTGTTGTTCTGGGATTGATTTGCACTTTTCGCACCAAAGTAAAATAATCTCTAGGAGACGAAACACGTCTCCTTCCTGAGTGGTATGACGTCTGCGTGGTCCCATGGTGTTTATACTTGCATACTATTGTTTGTACAGATGAACGTGGTACCTTCAGGTGTTTGGAAATTGCTCCCAAGGATGAACCAGACTTGTGGAGGTCTACAATTTTTTTTCTGAGGTCTTGGCTGATTTCTTTTGATTTTCCCATGATGTCAAGTAAAGAGGCACTGAGTTTGAAGGTAGGCCTTGAAATACATCCACAGGTTCACCTCCAATTGACTCAAATTATGTCAATTAGCCTATCAGAAGCTTCTAAAGCCATGACATCGTTTTCTGGAATTGTCCAAGCTGTTTAGAGGCACAGTCAACTTAGTGTAATTAAACTTCTGACCCATTGGAATTGTGATACAGTGAATTATAAGTGAAATAATCTGTCTGTAAACAAGTTTTGGAAAAATGACATGTGTCATGCACATAGTAGATGTCCTAACCGACTTGTCAAAACTATAATTTGTTAACAAGAAAATTGTGGAGTGGGTGAAAAAATGTGTTTTAATGACTCCAACCTAAGTGTATGTAAACTTCCGACTTCAACTGTAGGTAAGGATAAAGTGACTAGATAGTGGGATAGATAATAAACAGTAACAGCAGCGTATGTTAAGAGTCAAAAGAGATTAGTGCAAAAAGGGTCAATGCATATGTTTCGGGTAGCTATTGGTTAACTACTTAACTTACTATTTAGCAGTCTTATAGCTTGGGGGTAGAAGCTGTTCAGGGTCCTGTTGATTGCAGACTTGGTGCGTCGGTACAGCTAGCCGTGCGGTAGCAGAGGGAACAGCCTATGACATTGGTGGCTGGAGAATTAGGTCTACAATTTTTTTTCTTAGGTCTTGGCTGATTTCTTTTGATTTTCCCATGATGTCAAGCAAAGAGGCACTGAGGTTGAAGGTAATCCACAGGTACACGTCCAATTGACTCAAATGATGTAAATTAGAAGCTTCTAAAACCATGACATCAATTTATGGATTTTTCCAAGCTGTTTAAATGCACAGTCAACTTCTGACCCACTGGAATTGTGATACAGTGAATTATAAGTGAAATAATCTGTCTGTAAACAATTGTTGGAAAAATGACTTGTGTCATGCACAAAGTAGATGTCCCAACCGACTTGCCAAAACTATAGTTTGTTAACAAGAAATTTGTTGAGTGGTTGAAAACAAGTTTTAATGACTCCAACCTAAGTTTATGTAAACTTCCGACTTCAACTGTAAATGTTTCCCCTTAAACCACTTGAGTATTGCTTTAGCAGTATGCTTAGGGTCATTGTCCTGCTGAAAGGGGAACCTCCATCCCAGTCTAAAATCTCTGGAAGACTGAAACAGGCCTTACTCCAAAATTTCCCTGTATTTAATGCCATCCATCATTCCTTCAGTTCTGACCAGTTTCCCTGTCCCTACCGATGAAAAACGTCACCAAAGCATGATGCTGTTCATTGACTATAGCACAGCATTCAACACCATAGTACCCTCAAAGCACATCACTAAGCTAAGGATCCTGGGACTAAACACCTCCCTCTGCAACTGGATCCTGGACTTCCTGATGGGCCACCCCCAGGTGGTGAGGGTAGGCAACAACACATCTGCCATGCTGATCCTCAACACTGGAGCCCCTCAGGGGTGCGTGCTATGTCCCCTCCTGCACTCCCTGTTCACCCACGACTGCATGGTCAGGCACTACTCCAACACCATCATTAAGTTTGCAGATGACACAACATTGATAGGCCTGATCACCGACAATGACGAGAAAGCCTATAGGGAGGAGGTCAGAGACCTGGCCGGGTGGTGCCAGAATAACAACCTATCCCTTAACGTAACCAAGACTAAGGAGATGATTGTGGACTACAGGACTGAGCACACCCCCATTCTCATCAGCCGGGCTATAGTGGAGCAGGTTGAGAGCTTCAAGTTCCTTGGTATCCACATCACCAACAAACTAGAATGATCCGAACACACCAAGACAGTCATAACCTCTCTAGGGTATGGGGACGAAATCGTCCCACCTACTCAACAGCCAGTGGAAACCCGTGGCGCGTTATTCAAATACATTAGAAATGCTATTACTTCAATTTCTCAAACATATGACTATTTTACACCATTTTAAAGACAAGACTCTCGTTAATCTAACCACACTGTCCGATTTCAAAAAGGCTTTACAACGAAAGCAAACCATTAGATTATGTCAGCAGAGTACCCAGCCAGAAATAATCAGACACCCATTTTTCAAGCTAGCATATAATGTCACATAAACCCAAACCACAGCTAAATGCAGCACTAACCTTTGATAATCTTCATCAGATGACACTTCTAGGACATTATGTTATACAATACATGCATGTTTTGTTCAATCAAGTTCATATTTATATCAAAAACCAGCTTTTTACATTAGCATGTGATGTTCAGAACTAGCATTCCCACCGAACACTTCCGGTGAATTTACTAAATTACTCACGATAAACGTTCACAAAAAACATAACAATTATTTTAAGAATTATAGATACAGAACTCCTTTATGCAATCGCTATGTCCGATTTTAAAATAGCTTTTCGGCAAAAGCACATTTTGCAATATTCTGAGTAGATAGCCCAGCCATCACAGGCTAGCTAATTTGACACCCACCAAGTTTGGCCCTCACCAAACTCCGATTTACTATTAGAAAAATTTGATTACCTTTGCTGTTCTTTGTCAGAATGCACTCCCAGGACTTCTACTTCAATAACAAATGTTGGTTTGGTTCAAAATAATCCATAGTTATGTTCAAATATCCTCTGTTTTGTTCGTGCGTTCAAGACACTATCCAAAGGGTGACGAAGGGTGACGCGCCCGACGCGTTTCGTGACCAAAAAAATCTAAATATTCCATTACTGTACTTCGAAGCATGTCAACCGCTGTTTAAAATCAATTTGTATGCGATTTTTCTTGTAAAAAAGCGATAATATTCCGACCGGGAAACCCTGTTTACGTTCAAAGACGAAAAAATAAAAACATGGTGTCGCCCACGCACGCGCCTCAGTCTCATTGTTCTCTGATCGACCATTATCCAAAAGTGCTACTGTTTTTCAGCCAGGGCCTGCAAAGTCATCATTCAGCGTTTTGCCGCCTTCTGAGAGCCTATGGGAGCCGTAGGAAGTGTCACGTTACAGCAGAGATCCTCAGTTTTCAATAAAGAGAGTGTAGAAGGCCAAGAAATGGTCAGAGAGGACACTTCCTGTAAGGAATCTTCTCAGGTTTTTGCCTGCCATATGAGTTCTGTTATACTCACAGACACCATTCAAACAGTTTTAGAAACGTTAGGGTGTTTTCTATCCAAAGCCAATAATTATATGCATATTCTACTTTCTGGGCAGTAGTAATAACCAGATTAAATCGGGTACGTTTTTTATCCGGCCGTGCAAATACTGCCCCCTACCCTAGAGAGGTTAAAGAGGGCACGACAAAGCCTATTCCCCTCTGGAAACTAAAAAGATTTGGCATGGGTCCTCAGATCCTCAAAAGGTTCTACAGCTGCAATTCGGCGCACGTGACAAATAAACTTTGATTTTATTTGATGCTGCCACCACCATGCTTCACTGTGGGGATGGTGTTCTCGGGGGGATGAGAGGTGTTGGGTTTGCGCCAGACATAGCATATTACTTGATGGCCAAAAAGCTCAATTTTAGTCCCATCTGACCAGAGTACCTTCTTCCATAAATTTGGGGAGTCTGCCACGTCTTTCGGCAAACACCAAATGTGTTTGCTTATTTTTTTCTTTAAGCAATGCTTTTTTCCTACCACTCTTCTGTAAAGCCCAGCTCTGTGTAATGTACGACTTAATGTGGTCCTATGGACAGATACTCCAATCTCCGCTGTGGAGCTTTGCAGCTCCTTCAGGGTAATCTTTGGTCTCTTTGTTGCCTCTCTGATTACTGCCCTCCTTGCCTGGTCCGTGAGTTTTGGTGGGCGGCACTCTCTTGGCAGGTTTGTTGTGGTGTCGTTTTCTTTCCCTTTTTAATAATGGGTTTAATGGTGCTCCGTGAGATGTTCAAAGTTTCACATATTTTTTTATAACCCAACTCTGATCTGTACTTCTCCACAACTTTGTCCCTGACCTGTTTGGAGAGCTCCTTGGTCTTCATGGTGCCGAATGCTTGGTGGTGCCCCTTGCTTATTGCTGTTGCAGACGCTGGGGCCTTTCAGAACAGGTGTATATACACTGAGATGATGTGACAGATCATGTGACACTTAGATTGCACACAGGTGTACTTTATTTAACTAATTATGTGACTTCTGAAGGTAATTGGTTGCACCAGATCTTATTTAGGGGCTCCATAGCAAAGGGGGTGAATACATATGCACGCACCACTTTTCCGTTTTGTATATATACACTGCTCAAAAAATAAAGGGAACACTTAAACAACACATCCTAGATCTGAATGAAATAAATAATCTTATTAAATACTTTTTTCTTTACATAGTTGAATGTGCTGACAACAAAATCACACAAAAATAATCAATGGAAATCCAATTTATCAACCCATGGAGGTCTGGATTTGGAGTCACACTCAAAATGAAAGTGGAAAACCACACTACAGGCTGATCCAACTTTGATGTAATGTCCTTAAAACAAGTCAAAATGAGGCTCAGTAGTGTGTGTGGCCTCCACGTGCCTGTATGACCTCCCTACAATGCCTGGGCATGCTCCTGATGAGGTGGAGGATGGTCTCCTGTGGGATCTCCTCCCAGACCTGGACTAAAGCATCCGCCAACTCCTGGACAGTCTGTGGTGCAACGTGACGTTGGTGGATGGAGCGAGACATGATGTCCCAGATGTGCTCAATTGGATTCAGGTCTGGGGAACGGGCGGGCCAGTCCATAGCATCAATGCCTTCCTCTTGCAGGAACTGCTGACACACTCCAGCCACATGAGGTCTAGCATTGTCTTGCATTAGGAGGAACCCAGGGCCAACCGCACCAGCATACGGTCTCACAAGGGGTCTGAGGATCTCATCTCGGTACCTAATGGCAGTCAGGCTACCTCTGGCGAGCACATGGAGGGCTGTGCGGCCCCCCAAAGAAATGCCACCCCACACCATGACTGACCCACCGCCAAACCGGTCATGCTGGAGGATGTTGCAGGCAGCAGAACGTTCTCCACGGCGTCTCCAGACTCTGTCACGTCTGTCACGCGCTCAGTGTGAACCTGCTTTCATCTGTGAAGAGCACAGGGCGCCAGTGGGGAATTTGCCAATCTTGGTGTTCTCTGGCAAATGCCAAACGTCCTGCACGGTGTTGGGCTGTAAGCACAACCCCCACCTGTGGACGTCGGGCCCTCATACCACCCTCATGGAGTCTGTTTCTGACCGTTTGAGCAGACACATGCACATTTGTGGCCTGCTGGAGGTCATTTTGCAGGGCTCTGGCAGGGCTCCTCCTGCTCCTCCTTGCACAAAGGCGGAGGTAGCGGCCCTGCTGCTGGGTTGTTGCCCTCCTACGGACTCCTCCACGTCTCCTGATGTACTGGCCTTTCTCCTGGTAGCGCCTCCATGCTCTGGACACTACGCTGACAGACACAGCAAACCTTCTGGCCACAGCTCGCATTGATGTGCCATCCTGGATGAGCTGCACTACCTGAGCCACTTGTGTGGGTTGTAGACTCCGTCTCATGCTACCACTAGAGTGAAAGAACCGCCAGCATTCAAAAGTGACCAAAACATCAGCCAGGAAGCATAGGAACTGAGAAATGGTCTGTGGTCACCACCTGCTGAACCACTCCTTTATTGGGGGTGTCTTGCTTATTGCCTATAATTTCCGACTGTTGTCTATTCCATTTGCACAACTGCATGTGAAATTTATTGTCAATCAGTGTTGCTTCCTAAGTGGACAGTTTGATTTCACAGAAGTGTGATTGACTTGGAGTTACATTGTGTTGTTTAAGTGTTCCCTTTATTTTTTTGAGCAGTATATTTTTTTTCTGAAACAAGTAATTTTTTTCACTTCACCAATTTGCATTATTTTGTGTATGTCTATTACATGAAATCCAAATAAAAATCCATTTAAATTACAGTGCAAGGCACTGTAAACCCAGGGAAAGGAAGGGGATATCGTTTTAAACCATGTGCTGCTGAATCACACAGATCAGAACACACAACACACCTACCAGCTTGTTTGGCATCTGTTGCACCAAATTACATCACCACTGTGTGTGTGTTTATGTGTGTGTGTGTGTGCATGTGTGTGTGTATGTGAGTGAGCGAGTGAGTGAGTGAGTGAGCGAGCGAGTGAGTGAGTGAGTGCGAGAGAGAGAAAGAGAACGAGAGAGAGCGATGTGCTCAGTGAAGTTCAACAGCCACCCCCTCTACTGTACGGACCAGGGAACACAGGTGTCTGAATATGTATGTGTGTGTCAGTGTGAAAATGTCAGTGTGATAATTAACACACTACGCACAATCTGTGGTGACATCTATGAGCATGTTAACTCTCCTTTAAGTCTGTCATAAACTTACTCATAGGTCTTTCAAAAAGCCTATTTTGGCATCCATTTCAGACATGAGGGAGTTTTATCCTTTACTGATTAATGTATCACAAAACAATTCAGCAAACAGTGTAATACACTAGCTAATTGCTCATCTGAAAATTGCGCTTGTTGCTAAATACCAGCATTACAATATTGCTTACAAATCATTCCAATCTAGCTGACATGTGACTACATTATGATGATGAATCACATTCATGATGTTAAGGGAGAAGGCCTGGTATTAGGCCATAATGAACAGAATCAGTAGCAGCAGTACCCACCCTGGGTAAAGGCATGGACCAGGGAGCAGAGGAGCACCAGGGCCAGGGACCCATCCAAGGACCTGAGGCCCAGCCCAAGGCCAGTTTTGTGGGCATGTGGGCTTGAGTGGGACCCCGCGAGGCCCTGTTCGAGCACCCTCTCAGCCTTCAGTCAAGGACGCTGACACCACGGACCCTCTAAGACTGCTTTCATACGCTCCTGAGGGATACAGAGAGGAAGGAGAGGAAGGACGGGAGGAAAATACAACACTTAGTCTACTGCACGAGTGCACACAACACAGCCCTGCCTGGCTACAGTGCAATACACCCCCTGACTTACAGTAAGAGGCAAAGTCGAAGCGGGGGACTTGACAGCCAAAGTCATAGCAAAGAGTGTCTTAAAGTCAACTTCTTGGATGAAGGACTAAGAGATGGCTAAAATTAAACCACCAGGCAACCTTCAGTCATGCACAAAGGACATCATCTTTCTCCACAAGGCCACGGTTATCACAGCAAATCACTTCAAGTCAGAGAGACAGAATATATTAAAAAGGGAAGTTAAATGACTTGGTATTAATATACTGGCTATGTATTGAAATAGCCATCTAGTACCTTGTGAGGACACATATCACCTCTAATGGACCGCAGTACAACGACCATAAACTCATACAATATGTTGTTTTGTTGCATAGCTTTAGCTTAGATGGGATAAAAGTATACCATGTATCCCAAGCGCTCGAATAAAAAACGAAATGTGTCGTCTCAGTTGACCCTGTTGGCTAAAGGTTGCTGGTGTTTACCAGAAGGCGGCACGGACACTCCATCACTCATTAACCCCTAGGCCCTGCTAACGAGCTCTGGCCCAGACTGGGAATCTCTCCTCATTAAGGGAACACTAACCACTGTGGGAAAGACAGGGCCAGGGAAGCGAATAATACACTCCACCTAACACCAGCCTAACACTACCCACTAGCCTCTCTTCATTCAATTAGGACATGTGCTAAGGTCACAGTCTCTGGGGGTGGAGAAAAGAAATAAGGCTGTTTTGAATGCTTGGTTCAATACGCCATCAGGGGGATCAGTGTGTGTGTGGGTGTGTGGGTGTGTGTGTGTGTTACATTTTGTTCCTACCTGATTTACGAGAGAACACTTTGTACTAGGGTGTAAATGATTCATGAGGGCTCGGGTGAATAGAGGCCCTGAGTTAGTCACCTATTTGTAGTTAATGATAATGTCTTACTTAGATTCTCCTGCAGTCCCAGCCAGGCTACAAACCATTCTCTCTTTCTGACACCTTTACTTACTCTGGGCCCTAAGCATCAAAGAATAACCAACATCAATACAGCCACTCTAACTGATAAAAGGGTCTGGTTAGCTTGGGGGATAATGCCAAAACACTCTGGGGATAATGCTGAAACATTCGGGACATAAAGTAAGCCACGTTGACTGAAGTGAAAGTGTCCGCTCACGGAGCGCAGTATGTAAATCCTGGACTTTCTACCGCAGAGATCAAACCGAACGGGCTCTGACATGTTAAAAATGAACCCACTCTCTCAAATGGCATATACTTCAGTTCAGAGGTAACTTGTGTGGTAGTTAAGAGACAATGACATCTTCCCTTCTTTGATACAGTCAGGCCTAAAGTCGGGGAGGAGTGGTGCAGTGCTGGGAGCTGAGAGGGAGTGGGGACTGGGGCGTGCTCTGCAAATGGACCATCTGTTGGCCTGTTATAGCTCTTGAGGAATACGACTGACCATCATTTTTTACCCCAACGCTGTATTTCTATATTGAGACCTTCCATGAAAAAAAGCATTTTGCTCATTACGGCTTTTCAAAGATGAAAAACTACAGTGCTATAAACAGTGACTTACATTTCTAATGGGGGAAATTACATTAGATTAAATGAATGGGTATTTATATTACAACCTGCATGTGATGACATAATCTATTGCTTTGATTTGCAGTTAGAGGGAGGTTTTAGCTTTGTGAAGAAAGTCAAAAAGGGAATCTGATCTTCCCTTCAAAGAAAAATTAGTTGGACTATAGAAGTTATTTAAGTCTGACAAGAAAGGTTTTGAATTATAGCCTGCACAGGTATTTTGGGGTCTGAACATGCTTTTAAGGCATTTGGTTTCACTCCGCCTAGCTCCGATTGTGTGCCATCTAATATTAGTATTTGTATTAATTATCTTAAATGAACTGTCACAGCGGTTAATTAGCATTATTAATGTTGTGTGGCAACAGTGCTGAGTGGAATTTGAAAAATGTAATAACACCTCAATAGTAAAATGTCAAAAATACATAATTACCCTAATTAATGAAACGTTGGCAGAGAAACTATCATCTTTATAATAAAGACAGAGGCAAGAAGGCAGAAGGAGAGACTCAGGCCGTCTGAATTAAACACCTTAATATTCAACAATATGCAAATCAACATCTTTCAACAATATTTTTAAGAAGACTTTAAGTGGACCACTTAGTCAATCCTCAGTCCCGTGAATCTGTCTTATCTCTGTTCCAAAATGTCTTTGATAATGACTATATTAGGGCAGTTAGGCCACTAGTGAAGTGTTTGTCTGGAGTAGTGATTTCAGACTCTCTTAGAGCAAATACTGCTCTAGGCATCTTTCTGGCTGTCACACCCTGACCTCAGAGAGCCTTTTTTATTCTCTATTTTGTTAGGTCAGGGTGTGATTTGGGTGGGCATAATCTATGTTTTGTATTTCTATGTTGGCCTGATATGGTTCCCAATCAGAGGCAGCTGTCATTCGTTGTCTCTGATTGGGGATCATATTTAGGCAGCCTTTTCCCACTGGGTTTTTGTGGGATCTTGTTTTTGTTAGATACTGTGCAGCCTGCAGAACTTTACGTTCATTCTTGTATTCTGTTGTTTTGATGGTGTTCATTTTAATAAAGGAAAAATGTTCGCCTACCATGCTGCACCTTGGTCTCATCCTTCAGACGAACGTAACACTGGCATCTTTTCAGTTTTGATCTATCTTTAACATGGCAGGGCAATATTGTTAGCCGAGACAGAATCATGGCTGACTTGACTGTGGCTTAACATGTTTGCTGAGGTTCCCTACATTTGTCCTCTGATTCAAAACATCCTGACTCCCCTGTTCTTGCAGAGTCTGTGATTAAATATTAATGTTGTGTTGCATAACAACCAGATCTTACAGATGCATAGCGGGGCCATTTATCTGGGCACGCCTGATCAGCCACTGCAAAGACAAGAGCCGGAATGACAGGCTGAGAGTGGGACCCCTCAAGGGAAGTTGAACTGCATAAGGGCTAAGATGGCTTGGTGTGGGAGACAAAATAGTCAATGTGATTTGTTCATGCGAATCCAATGTTAATCAGTACTAACTTTTAATCATGTTGCTGTGCAAAATACTCTGGTGATGTACACGATCCAGAAGTAAGACTGTCTGAAATAGTATCTGCATATTCTCTACGCTGTTACGCTGTTTGAAAGATCCAATCCTTTTATTTAACTATCTTCTCTGTTGCTCACCAGCAAAACATACTGTATGGTGGCCTTATGCGGCCAATTTCTTACCATTTCCAGTCACTGGTATGGTCTCTTCCTAGCCCATATGAAATGCAAAGTAGGGTATTTGTGGTCTATTTTCTGTTTCTCTCAATGTGACTGTCAATGGCCGTGCTTCAGTGGCCGAGGAGGTAGCGTTCACTTTCCACTGACTGTGATCTGTGATTTGCCTTATCATCCACAGCAGTTCATTATTTTTCCTTTTATTTCAATTCAGATTTCCTATCACAAAACACTGGCTCCGTGGGAGCCATCATTGTACCACGGGGGGACCCAATCACCTCCTTGCATATAACGCTCTTTCATCTAGCGGCTTAGCTTCTCTCAACCCAGCTCCATATTTTCTCTCTCTCTCTCTCTCTCTCTCTCTCTCTCTCTCACACACACACTTTCTCTCTCTCACTCACTCTCTCTCTCTTTCTCTCTCTCTCTCTCTCTCTCTCACACACACACTTTTTCTCTCTCTCTCTCTCTCTCTCTCTCTCTCTCTCTCTCTCATTGTATTGTCACCTCCTCATAGTAAATACAGCCACACATTTCAAGTTCATATTCTCACTGATCGTTGTGCTATAGCACATTAAGTGAATGTCTACGTGTGAGTGTGTGTGGCGGTGCGAGTGTTTATTTATAAATTATTTTTTACAGAGAATACAAATATAATAGAATCAGTTTACCAATGAAAGAAACAATGTGGTGTTTTTGCGCTTAGCCTCGGCATCAGATGGGAATAATAGGCTTACAAGCACTAAGCCCATGTCCAAATAGATTTAGGTCTACGCCCCGGGGCGTGGGGATCACTTAACAAACCGCTCCCCTCAATCCAGACTACTTAAGCGCTTTATAGCACAAACATTCAAATGAATGCAAAACACATGGCTAACAATGCTGACATTTTGGTGGGTAACCAATAGAAATAATAAGTTGGTCTCCTGTTGGATTTGTCTGCTTGGCGAGACTCCTGTTCAGTCACTGTAGGCCTCCCACTGTGGGAAGGGGGAGTTGGTTCAAAGATAGGATTTGGACTCAGTAATTAATACACAGTAACATTTCCAGAACACAATCCAATACCACAGGTTAACCTAGTGCGAGAACTGCATGTTCTTGACGACAGTACACCGGATACAGAGAGCTTTACTATGATTATTATTATTATTATTATTATTATTATTATTATTATTTGACCATGCTGGTTATTTATGAACATTTTAACATCTTGACCATGTTCTGTTATAATATCCACCCGGCACAGCCAGAAGAGGACTGGCCACCCCTCATAGCCTGGTTCCTCTCTAGGTTTCTTCCTAGGTTTTTGGCCTTTCTAGTGAGTTTTTCCTAGGGAGTTTTTCCTAGCCACCGTGCTTCTTTCACATGCATTGCTTGCTGTTTGGGGTTTTAGGCTGGGTTTCTGTACAGCACTTTGAGATTTCAGCTGATGTACAAAGGGCTATATAAATAAATTTGATTTGAATTTGATTTGATTTTGCAGCTTGTTCTCAGAGTTGTGTCTTTCTTGCCTACACACAAAGCAATCCGTACCTTCGTCAAGTAAAAATATTGGTAACCTTTTGACACAGCCTGTCCTCCCCAATACTATCAGTGTGTTATGGGTCCCTGTATGTCGCTGCAGTCACTAGGGAAACATGTCATCCCCATGTCATACATCACTTTACAGATGACCAATATCTCCCGGCAGACAGACAGTAGGAATAGAGCATGTCCTCGTTCTCCTCTCCTCCCTCTGGCTTTGCTCGGCACTCTATACTTCTGTCAAGTCCCTGCCCGGCGGGGACATTTTCATCAGTCTACTCTCCACCACTGTATGTTTCCCTGTAGATTCCTCATAAAGCCGAGAATAACGTGTTGACAGGATGATCAATAATGTTTGCCATGAGCGAGTCCCTTGTTTCCACACCGGGAATCGCTCTAACTACCAATTTTAATATGTAAACGTCAGCATCGATAGCTTTTTAATACAGAATCACTGGGGCTGCAGATCATCGCTATGGGAACCCAACATCAATCATGTCTGGGTGAGAGCAGGCGTGACAAATAGCTTAAGTCCTAGAATCAGCTTTCTGGGGCAGAATCTCTCTCTCTCTCCCACTACAGAATGAGAGAACTCAGTCATCTACTAAGGCATGGCAAAGGGAGAGCCAGAGCCAGAGTCTAGGCTACACACTGCTCACCTTTGGACCTTCTGACCTGTTCATATTGAAGTTATTGAATGCTATGCATTGTTGTCACGAGTCACAGATAGAACTCTGTGACTGTCTGGCTCAATGGTCGGACAGACTGGTGGACAGATGGAGAGGACAGAGACTAATTATTAATAATCGTAAAACGTTTGTCATCTCAAAGTGACCTAACTGGGCTATAATGATTCATGTTCAAGAATGGCAGTGACCTGTCTCACTGACACATTAAGCTAAAAGGTTAACTCATCACTGTGATCCTTCAGAGCATCTTCTAAATATAGTTATACACTGAATGTACAGCCTCAAATTTGTCGCGGCATGGACTCTACAAGGTGTCAAAAGCATTCCACAGGGATACTGGCCCATGTTGACTCCAATACTTCCACAGTTGTGTCAAGTTGACTGGATGTCCTTTGGGTGGTGGCCCATTCTTGATACACATGGGAAACTGTTGACCCAGCAGCATTGCAGTTCTTGACACAAACCGGTGCGCCTGGTATCTACTACCATATCCTGTTCAAAGGCACTAACACCTTTTGTCTTGCCTGTTTACCCTCTGAATGGCACACATACACATATCTCAATTGTCTCTAGGTTTAAAATCCTTCTTTAAACTTCTTCAGGCTAGGGTTTATTTCATGCATATAATTGATACCATTGGATAGAAAACACTTTGAAGTTTGTAGAAATGTTAAAATAATGAATGAGACTATAACACAATTTATATGGTAGGAGAAAATCCAAAGAAAAACCAACCATTTTTTTCTTTTTTGAAAGCCCATGCTCTTCCAATGAAATGTATAGGGTCATATCCAAATCCTGCTCCCAGATTGCAATTCCTATGGCTTCCACTAGATGTCAACAGTCTTTGTTCAAGGTTTCAGGCTTGTTTCTTCCCAAACAAGGAAAAATGTTGAGTTTTTGTCCTGGGAGTCAGAGTTGGAAATCAGTCTGTGCACGAAGAGGACGCGCACCCGTCTTTTTACCACCACAGAACGAAGCTGTCACTAAAGTTGGCACTGAAACCGCTCTCAACCAACTCTCAGCAAAGAAGAAAATGCTCATGCAGAAGCGGCACACCTAGTGACCGGGGACTTTAATGCAGTGAAACTTAAATCAGTTTTACCAAATGTTTGCCAGCATGTCACATGTGCAACCAGAGAAAAAAAATCCTAGACCACCTTTACTCCACACACAGAGATGCATGCGAAGCTCTCTCCCACCCTCCATTTGGCAAATCTGACCATAATTCTATCCTCCTGATTCCTGCTTACAAGCAAAAACTAAAGCAGGAAGTACCAGTGACTCGCCCAATACAGAAGGGGTCAGATGACACGGATGCTACACTACAGGACTGTTTTGCTTGCACAGACTGGAATATGTTCCGGGATTCAGCCAATGGCATTGAGGAGTACACCAATTAAGTAATCGGCTTCATCAATAAGTGCATTGACCACGTCGTCCCCACAGTGACTGTACGTACATATCCCAACCAGAAGCCATGGATTACAGGCAACATTCGCATCGAGCTAAAGGCTAGAGCAGTTGCTTTCAAGGAGTGGGAGACTAATCTGGATGCTTATAAGAAATCCTGCTATGCCGTCAGACGAACCATCAAACAAGCAAAGCGTCAATACAGGATTAAGATTGAATCCTACTACACCGGCTCAGACGCTCGTTGGATGTGGCAGTGCTTGAAAACTATTACGGATTACAAAGGGAAACCCAGACGCGAGCTGCCCAGTGATGCGAGCCTACCAGATGAGCTAAATGCCTTTTACGCTTGCTTCAAGGCAAGCAACACTGAAGCATGCACGAGAGCACCAGCTGTTCTGGATGACTGTGTGATAATGCTCTCGGTAGCCAAAACCTTTAAACAGGTCAACATTCACCAAGCCGCTGGGCCAGACGGATTACCAGGATGTGTACTCAAAGCATGCGCTGACATTTTCAACCTCTCCCTGACCGAGTTTGTAATACCTACATGTTTCAAGCAGACCACCATAGTCCCTGTGCCCAAGGAAGGAAAGGTAACCTGCCGAAATGGTAACCCGCCTCGTGGCACTCAAGTTGGTAGCCATGAAGTGCTTTGAAAGGCTGATCATGGCTCACATCAACAGCATCCTCCCATTTTTTTATTTAAAAAAAAACATTTTTTGTCATTTAGCAGACACTCTTCTCCAGAGCAACTTACAGTAGTGAATGCATACATTTCAAACATTTCATACATTTTCTTTTTCCGTACTGGTCCCCCGTGGAAATCAAACCCACAACCCTGGCGTTGCAAACAACATGCTCTACCAACTGAGCCACACGGACACCCTAGACCCACTCAAATTTGCATACTGCCCCAACAGATCCATAGATGACGCAATCTCAATCGCACTCCACACTACCCTTTCTCACCTGGACAAAAGGAACACCTATGTGAAAATGCTGTTCATTGACTACAGCTCAGCGTTCAACACCATAGTACCCATGAAGCTCATCACTAAGCTAAGGACTCTGGAACTAAACACCTCCCTCTGCAAGTGGATCCTAGACTTCCTGACAGGCCGCCCCCAGGTGGTAAGAGTAGGCAACAACACGTCTGCCAAGCTGATCCTTAACACTGGGCCCCCTCAGGGGTGTGTACTTAGTCCCCTCCTGTATTCCCTATTCACCCACGACTGCATGGTCAAACACGACTCCAACACCATCATTCAGTTTGCTGACGACACAACAGTGGTAGGCCGGATCACCGACAACGATGAGACGGCCTATAGGGAGGAGGTCAGAGAACTGGCAGTGTGGTGCCAGGACAACAACCTCTCCCTCAATATGAGCAAGACAAAGGAGCTGATCGTGGACTACAGGAAAAGGTGGGCCGAACAGGCCCCCATTGACATCAACGGGGCTGTAGTGGAGTGGGTCGAGAGTTTCAAGTTCCTTGGTGTCCACATCACCAATGAACTATCATGGTCCAAACATATCAAGACAGTCATGAAGAGGGTACGACAAAACCCTTTCCCCCTCAGGAGACTGAAAAGATTTGGCATGGGTCCCCAGATCCTCAAAAGGTTCTACAGCTGCACCATTGAGAGCATTGTGACCGGTTGCATCACCGCCTGGTATGGCAACTACTCGGCATCTGACCGTAAGGCGCTACAGAGGGTAGTGCGAATGGCCCAGTACATCACTGGGGCCAAGCTTCCTGCCATCCAGGACCTATACAATAGACAGTGTCAGAGAAAAGCCCATAAAATTGTCAGAGACTCCAGTCACCCAAGTTATAGACTGTTTTCTCTGCTACCGCACGGCAAGCGGTACCGGAGCGCCAAGTCTAGGACCAAAAGGCTCCTCAACAGCTTCTACCCCCAAGCCATAAGACTGTTGAACAATTAATAAAATGGCCACCGGACTATTTACATTGACCCCCCGCCTCCCTTTTTGTACACTACTGCTACTCGCTGTTTATTATCTATGCATAGTCACTTCACCCCTACCTACATGTACAAATTACCTCAACTTACCTGCACCCGCGCACACTGACTCGATACCGGTGCCCCCTGTATATAGCCTCATTATTGTTATTTTTATTGTGTTACTTTTTATTATTACTTTTTATTTTATTCTACTTGGTAAATATTTTCTTAACTCTTCTTGAACTGCACTGTTGGTTAAGGGCTTGTAAGTAAGCATTTCACGGTGTTGTATTCGGAGCATGTTTGATTTGATATATTTCACATGGATTTACCTGGTCAGGTGTCCTTGTACACAGTGTATATTGTCCTGGGTCAGTTTTCTGGGTTACCCACTAAAACAGGGACAGTCACTCATCGTAGCAACTTTCCTAACCCTATGCGACCAACACACAACTAATTACAGCCAATCCATCCAGGACTAAACAGCCCAGAAGCACAACACGCCATGAGCCTGTCTGAATATAAAGCAGCCTAAATGCCTCATCTTCCCCCTGTATTCAACAAAGCCTAGAACATCTATCTCCCTGACAACAATTTATGCACCGGTAAGTGCATTTCCGCCCAACACCAGCAAATTGAGTTCTGTGGGTTTAGGCTGGGTCAAGTTATTGTCATTGAAAAGAAAATTCATGCACAAACAACTAGGCAATTACCCATTTTTCTTCTGTTTTTTTCTTCTAAATTTGTCTTCTTCCCTTTGTCGTCTTGAGAAAGACAACATATGGTGTCTTGCTTTGAGAATGAGGCCAAGTGATCTGGTAACTAGAAAGAAGTGGTACACACAGATACAGACACACACACACACACACACACACACAGGCATGCATGCTCTCATAGGCACACACACACACCTGCTTCAGTGATAGTTGGTATATCAGAGACCTTTTGTAGATGTATCGAAACAGGACTAAATGAGAAGAAAGCGTCTGACCTATTTGCAAGGTAAATGTAGCCTAGTTATAGGGAACCATGAAAACCAGCTCTGCCACCGACACAGATGAAAGACTCTATTGTTCCTCCTCTAGATGAAGAGACATTTTTTCATTTTTTTCATTGTGAAACCCTTGTTCCATGAGCCTTTTATTTTAACAAAAGACAAACAGTGTCTGATTCTTATTCAGGTCTGTCTCTCACTCTGCGGTGCTGGGTAAAAACCCTGTCACCTGCTGAATATGTGACGGGCTTTGAAGTAATCAGGTAGTAGGATCTTTTTCAATTTGACTTTATTATCCTCCAATGTCATTTGTAAATGTGCTTAAAAAAATGGGTGCAGGGAGACGGCGGCTGCGGTGGTTTTTATTAGCTCTACTTTATGTTTGGCTTGTAGAGATAATTATCCACATTAGCGGTATATAGTTCTCTCTTCCAGGGTGTCTTCCTATAATGATGTATGATCTCTAAGGATTACAAACCGAGGTACTACACAAAAATGCATTATCTTGTTTTAAGTATCATCTTGTACAAACAGTCATTTATTTTCGGTGGATTGTTTGTTTGTGTTCATGTACAACAGTCCATTGCGTGAAAAGATAACAACAGATATTCAAGAGAGATCATTACCAGAAAGGAGAAGGTACCTTAGGAGAAGGAGTTTGATTGACATTAGTCAGACTAAACTCCCGTTCAGGCTTGTGCCTTAACTTCCTAGAATACCCACAGTAGTGTGTGTAGATCACATGCTTACTGAAGCCATGTAAGTCAATAGCGCTAACTGGGTAGCTAGCTAACCACGAAGAATTAACAGGTAACGTTAGCCATCTCATGTTAATGTTACCTTGCACTGTGCACATTAAACAATATGGCTAGCTGCATATAGCTAGAGGAATAATTCTGAAGTTTGCTTTATGTATATCCTGTTTGTTTGCCATGTTTTGAAACTGTACATATGTACAGTACCAGTCAAACGTTAGGACACACCTACCCATTCCAAGGTTTTTCTTTATTTTTACTATTTTCTACATTGTAGAATAATAGTGAAGATGTCAAAACAATGAAATAACACATATGGAATCAAGTAGTAACCAGCTTCACCTGGAATGCTTTTCCAGCAGTCTTGAAGGAGTTCCCACATATGCTGAGCACTTGTGGGCTGATTTTCCTTCACTCTGCGAGGCCAGGTCATCTGATGCATTGTCCTGTTGAAAAACAAATGATAGTTCCACTAAGCGAAACCAGATGGGAGGGCGTGTCGCTGCAAAATGCTGTGGTAGCCATGCTGGTTAAGTGTGCCTTGAGTTCTAAATAAATCACTGACGGTGTCAGGAATAATAATGCGACGGTTCTCTAAAAATAAATCAAATCAAGCGTGAGCTGAGTAGCTAGCCAGTAGTTTTCCATGAGCGATATTCAAACAGTCTAAATGTAGAGAACGCAATAGACAACTACATTGTAATGTGTTGTTAGCGGCTTGTGTCGGCCGGAGTAATGTTAGGATCGATTCTGCCAGTTGACTAACTAGGCTGACTAACTCAAACTTACTTCTGCTGCCTGGCTCAGTGAGAAGAGAAGGCAAGTTTGATAATTTTGATTAGTTGTAGGGTACTTTAGAATGTTGAAATTATACATATACTAAAATGCCCCCCCCCCCCATATCATGGTCATTTCTTCATACTTAATTTATTAAATTTATTATTTTTTGGACAATGGAAGCACTTCCCACCTTTTTTGTGTTATTAAGTACAGTCATTAATTTATTATCAATATTCCACCTTTACAGCACACAAAAGTAGAGAGCCCTGTGTGAAAGTCACATCAGACACCAACACCTTTCACCAACTGCAGCTCAGCAGGTCAGCTACAGAAACGCTCTGTGGTGCAGCATCGTAGCCAATAATACCTGCAGGTTAATAAGGGAGAAAGGAAAGGGGGAAACCTAGTCAGTTGTACAACTGAATGCATTCAACTGAAATGTGTCTTCCGCAATTAACCCAACCCCTCTGAATCAGAGAGGTGCGGGGGACTGCCATAATCGACATCCACGTCTTCGACGCCTGGGGAACAGTGGGTTAATTAACTGCCTTGCTCAGGGGCAGAACGACAGATTTTTACCTTGTCAGTTCGGAGATAAGATCCAGCAACCTTTCGGTTACTGGCCCAACGCTCTAATCACTAGGCTACCTGCCACTCCCGGTGCATGTGTGTGTGCGTGTGCATGTTATAGTACTGACTGTGTTGTTCTGTTGTGGATCTATGGCAGTGTCGAGGCTGGTAGCGTTGAACAAGGAGACTGTGGGAGTGGTCAGCTTTCTGGTGATCTACCCCCTCTACCTGCCACTCTTTATTCTCTTCCGGATGAGCCATAGCAAGGTGACTCACACACACCTTTATAACTCAAACATACCTTTTTAACTCAAACACACCTTTATAACTCACAAACACCTTTATAACTCAAACATACATTTATAACTCCCACACACCTTTATAACTCAAACATACCTTTATAACTCACAAACACCTTTGTAACTCACACATACCTTTATAGCTCAAACATACCTTTATAACTCACAAACACCTTTATAACTCACACATACCTTTATAACGCACACATACCTTTATAACTCACACATACCTTTATAACTCAAACATACCTTTATAACTCACACATACCTTTATAACTCAAACACACCTTTATAACTCACACATACCTTTATAACTCACAAACACCTTTATAACTCACACATACCTTTATAACGCACACATACCTTTATAACTCACACATACCTTTATAACTCAAACATACCTTTATAACTCACACATACCTTTATAACTCAAACACACCTTTATAACTCAAACATTCCTTTATAACTCAAACATACCTTTATAACTCAAACACACCATTATAACTCAAACATACCTTTATAACTCACACATACCTTTATAACTCACACATACCTTTATAACTCACACATACCTTTATAACTCAAACATACCTTTATAACTCAAACATACCTTTATAACTCACACATACCTTTATAACTCAAACATATCTTTATAACTCACTAACACCTTTATAACTCAAACATACCTTTATAACTCAAAAACACATTTATAACTCAAACACACCTTTATAACTCAAACATACCTTTATAACTCAAACACATGTATAACTCAAACACACCTTTATAACTCACAAACACCTTTATAACTCAAACATACTTTTATAACTCACAAACACACCTTTATAACTCAAACACACCTTTATAACTCACAAACACCTTTATAACTCACACATACCTTTATAACTCACACATACCTTTATAACTCAAACATACCTTTATAACTCACAAACACATTTATAACTCACACATAGCTTTATAACTCAAACATACCTTTATAACTCACAAACACCTTTATAACTCAAACATACTTTTATAACTCACAAACACACCTTTATAACTCAAACACACCTTTATAACTCACAAACATACCTTTATAACTCACACATACCTTTATAACTCACACATACCTTTATAACTCACACATACCTTTATAACTCACACATACCTTTATAACTAAAACATACCTTTATAACTCAAACATACCTTTATAACTCAAGCACACCTTTATAACTCAAACACACCTTTATAACACAAACACACCTTTATAACACAAACACACCTTTATATCTCAAACACACCTTCATAACTCAAACACACCTTTTTAACTCACACACACCCACCCTTGCATTCATCTAGACACTCGTCACACATACCTTTATAACTCACACATACCTTTATAACTCAAACATACCTTTATAACTCAAGCACACCTTTATAACTCAAACACACCTTTATAACACAAACACACCTTTATAACACAAACACACCTTTATATCTCAAACACACCTTTATAACTCAAACATACCTTTATAACTCAAACACATGTATAACTCAAACACACCTTTATAATTCAAACATACCTTTATAACTCACACATACCTTTATAACTCAAACATTCCTTTATAACTAAAACACATGTATAACTCAAACACACCTTTATAACTCAAACATACCTTTATAACTCACACATACCTTTATAACTCAAACATTCCTTTATAACTAAAACATACCTTTATAACTCAAACATACCTTTAGAACTCAAGCACACCTTTATAACTCAAACACACCTTTAGAACACAAACACACCTTTATATCTCAAACACACCTTCATAACTCAAACACACCTTTTTAACTCACACACACCCACCCTTGCATTCATCTAGACACTCGTCACATCTCCACCAAAATGCACTTGAATCCCTGAACACATCCTAACGAGTGTGTTTGTGTGTGTCGTCCCTGCGTGTGTGTTCATCAGTGTGACAGTAGAGCAGGTGTCCTCCCAGGTGGATCAAGAGTCAGGGGAGATCGATTACTTCCTGGATAACTCCATGGCAGGAAGCTCCTTCCTCATCTACAAAGGGATTCCTGGAGAGGTACGTGTGTGTAATGTACACACACTTTTTCTCTCTCTAATAGTTGTCCTCTGTTTTCTTTTTTCCTCTGTTTCTGGCTGTTCAAAATGTGTTTTCAGGTTTAAGCAGAGTTCATGCAGATAACTAACTTGCCTCTGCAAACAAAGCTCATGGCACAACGGGACCAGTATTCGGATAACCTGAGGAAGGCAGTCCGCACCAAAGGAGGAGTTGCAGGAATGAAGATCTGCAACATTACGGCAGCCACAGCTGAGGTGTTCATTTGGTGTTAGAAATTCTAATTCAAGGTCTTCTCTTTGCAATCTGAGTAGCTATTATAACTTAGTCCATTTGTGATTGTATCATCTATAACTATATACTTGTACATTGTAAAGAAAGGACCCAGCAAACAGTTCCATCTGGACACGTTTAGTCTTATTGCAGAGTAATGACATTAACATCAAGAGAGACTGCATCCTGAAATGCCTGTCTGTCTACCTCAAAGAGGACGAGAAGCTTGTCAAGTAGTACTTGGTTTGTATTGTGGATATGTCAACACGCTTTCTATGCAATCTAATGACAATTATAACAATGCTGAGGTGAAGTTTTACAAAATCGAGTGTCTAACAAAATGCACGTCAAAACCTTGAATAAAACAGAAGCCTTCGATGAATATCTGATCAGTGCTTAATTTGGTGTTTTCTTTGTGTTTGTGTTGCGTGTTCTTCAGAACTGCGACATGGCTGAGTCTGAGAAGGAGGTAGCGTAAACTGTCATGGGGATTTACGTCATCCGAGGAAGATCCAGATGACGTCAGAATTGTGGGAAGCGGAGCCTTAGGATGTGCCATGTTGTTTGGTTGATCTATGCACTCAACTTGAGCTACACACAGCACCTCAAATGCACTTTGATGTGTTCCAGAAGATTCTAATTAACTTGGATGGAAACAAGCTTTCACCAAACATCCAACCACTCAAGACCAACATTTTTCAGTGATCAACTAAAAGGAGAAAGTGGCAGTTTGCAGTCAACTGACAGAGTTTGCCCTTGTCTAGACATTGTTTAGGGCAAATGTCTGAACAGAGATGTTTATTTAACCATTATTTCACTCTTTTATGGCAGCTTTGGAGCAGTGGCTTCTTCCTTGCTGAGCAGCCTTTCAGGTTATGTCGATATAGGACTTGTTTTACTGTGGATATAGATACTTTTGTACCTGTTTCCTCCAGCATCTTTTTTTTAACCTTTATTTAACTAGGCAAGTCAGTTAAGAACAAATTGTTATTTTCAGTGATGGCCTAGGAACAGTGGGTTAACTGCCTTGTTCAGTGGCAGAACGACAGATTTGTACCTTGTCAGCTCGGGGATTCGATCTTGCCACCTTTCAACTACTAGTCAAACGCTTGAACCACTAGGCTATGCTGCCACCCCAAGGTCCTTCGCTGTTGTTCTGGGATTGATTTCCACTTTTCACACCAAAGTACCTTCATCTCTAGGAGACAGAACGTGTCTCCTTCCTGAGCGGTATGACGGCTGCGTGGTCCCATGGTGTTTATACTTGCATACTATTGTTTGTACAGATGAACGTGGTACCTTCAGGCGTTTGGAAATTGCTCCCAAGGATGAACCAGACTTGTGGAGGTCTACAATTTTTTTTCTGAGGTCTTGGCTGATTTCTTTTGATTTTCCCATGATGTCAAGTAAAGAGGCACTGAGTTTGAAGGTAGGCCTTGAAATACATCCACAGGTTCACCTCCAATTGACTCAAATTATGTCAATTAGCCTATCAGAAGTTTCTAAAGCCATGACATCGTTTTCTGGAATTGTCCAAGCTGTTTAGAGGCACAGTCAACTTAGTGTAATTAAACTTCTGACCCATTGGAATTGTGATACAGTGAATTATAAGTGAAATAATCTGTCTGTAAACAAGTTTTGGAAAAATGACTTGTGTCATGCACATAGTAGATGTCCTAACCGACTTGTCAAAACTATAATTTGTTAACAAGAAAATTGTGGAGTGGGTGAAAAAATTTGTTTTAATGACTCCAACCTAAGTGTATGTAAACTTCCGACTTCAACTGTAGGTAAGGATAAAGTGACTAGATAGTGGGATAGATAATAAACAGTAACAGCAGCGTATGTTAAGAGTCAAAAGAGATTAGTGCAAAAAGGGTCAATGCATATGTTTCGGGTAGCTATTGGTTAACTATTTAACTTACTATTTAGCAGTCTTATAGCTTGGGGGTAGAAGCTGTTCAGGGTCCTGTTGATTGCAGACTTGGTGCGTCGGTCCAGCTAGCCGTGCGGTAGCAGAGGGAACAGCCTATGACATTGGTGGCTGGAGAATTAGACAATCTTTAGGGCCTTCCTCTGACACTGCCTGGACTAGTCCTGGATGGCAGGGAGCTCGGCCATAATTATTTATGTTCATTACAGCTCATTCAGAAGAACCAGTTGATATTTTATTTAGATTTTGTTGTTTTACAATTTCAGAACTCCATTTTGTCTTGGCACAGGGCATTCTTCAAGTTTGTTCTTTGGTTTACTTGATATACTTTCTGTCTTAAAGGTTGGTAATTGAGAAAAAACACTGTCTTTTAAACATTGCACAGCTTTGTTCACTTGTAAAGTATTTCATGTACAGTGGCTTGCGAAAGTATTCACCCCCTTGGCATTTTTCCTATTTTGTTGCCTTACAACCTGGAATTAAAATTAATTTTTTTTGCGGTTTGTATCATTTGATTTACACAACATGCCTACCACTTTGAGGATTCAAAATGATTTTTATTGTGAAACAAACAAGAAATAAGACAAAAAAACGGACAACTTGAGCATCCATAACTATTCACCCCCACAAAGTCAGTACTTTGTAGAGCCACCTTTTGCAGCAATTACAACTAAAAGTCTCTTGGGGTATGTCTCTATAAGCTTGGCACATCTAGCCACTGGGATTTTTAACCATTATTTAAGGCAAAACTGCTCCAGCTACTTCAAGTTGGTTGGGCTCTGCTGGTGTACAGCAATCTTTAAGTCATACCACAGATTCTCAATTGGATTCAGGTCTGGGCTTTGACTAGGCCATTCCAAGACATTTAAATGTTTCCCCTTAAACCACTTGAGTGTTGCTTTAGCAGTATGTTTAGGGTCATTGTCCTGCTGGAAGGTGAACCACCATCCCTGTCTCAAATCTCTGGAAGACTGAAACAGGTTTCCCTCAAGAATTTCCTTGTATTTAGCGCCATCTATCATTCCTTCAGTTCTGACCAGTTTCCCAGTCCCTGCCGATAAAAAACATCCCCACAACATGATGCTGCCACCATCATGCTTCACTGTGGGGATGATGTTCTCGGGGTGATGAGAAGTTTTGGGTTTACGTCAGACATAGCATTTTACTTGATGGCCAAAAAGCTCAATTTTAGTCTCATCTGACCAGAGTACCTTCTTCCATATGTTTGGGGAGTCTCCCACATGCCTTTTGGTGAACACCAAACGTGTTTGCTTATTTTTTTCTTAAAGAAATTGCTTTTTTCTGGCCACTCTTCCGTAAAGCCCAGCTCTGTGGAGAGTGCGGTTTAAAGTGGTCCTATAGACAGATACTCCAATCTCCGCTGTGGAGCTTTGCAGCTCCTTCAGGGTTATCTTTGGTCTCTTTGTTGCCTCTCTGATGGGCAGCCTTCTCTTGGCAGGTTTGTTTTGGTGCCATATTCGTTGTATTTTTTACAATGGATTTAATGGTGCTCCATGGGATGTTCAATTATATGTATATCCTAGCTTCTGGGCCTGAGTAACAGGCAGTTTACTTTGGGCACGTCTTTCATCCGAACTTCCGAACACTGCCCCCTAGCCTTAAGAGGTTTTAAATTAATGGTGCTCCGTGGGATGTTCAAAGTTATATTTTTTTATAACCCAACCCTGATCTGTACTTCTCCACAACTTTGTCCCTGACCTGTTTGGTGAGCTCCTTGGTCTTCATGGTGCCGCTTGCTTGGTGGTGCCCCTTGCTTAGTGGTGTTGCAGACTCTGGGGCCTTTCAGAACAGGTGTATATATACTGAGATCATGTGACAGATCATGTGACACTTAGCTTGCACACAAGTGTACTTTATTTAATTAATTATGCGACTTCTGAAGGTAATTGGTTGCACCAGATCTTATTTAGGGGCTATAATAACAAAGGGGGTGTACACATATCCACGCACCACTTTTCCGATGTAATTTTTATTTTGAAGTATTTTTTTTCATTTAACCACACCAATTTGGACTATTTTGTGTATGTCCATTACATGAAACTCAAATAAAAATACATTTAAATGACAGGTTGTAATGCAACAAAATAGGAAAAACGTCAAGAGGGATGAATACTTTTGCAAGGCACTGTAGTGATTACCTGGCCCTTTTTGTCTTACATAGCAGGATCATTTCCATGTGCCATTTCTATCAACAGTTCACATCATCTGCCCAATTTGAAGGAAGCAGACATTTGAGAGATTCAGTGAATAGAATTTTTGTTGGAAGTTGTTTCAATTGAATCCTCAATGACTACCTCTGTTTGTTATGCTACCGTATGTGGGAAGGAACTGCAATAACTGTTTTGTAACCAGTTTGAGTATGATTTACACGATTGAATTGTATGGACATTTTACACAAAATGACAATGGGCACAACTAACATAGATACAGTGTGTTGGTATCACAACAGCACATTTTGTTTATCCAAATGAATTAAATCAGGTCAATATTAAAGATTTGATTTATGTTGGATTTAGACAGGGCTTAGACTCATGGGTTAAGTTGGAATTATTTAAATCATTTAGAAATTCGAAATTCAACACATATTTAAAATGCGTTCATCTCATGTTTTATGTTTATGAGCTTGTGGGTGCCAAGCAGTGAGATCCAGAGGTCAGGGTCCTAAGCATAGCAGCAGATGGTGGATGGTTTGTGTTTAATTATTGCCGGTCGACAGGCTGAGATGAACTAGGCTTGTAAACGCTGCTACCCAGTGATCAATCTAATGTTTGGAGCATTTATAAAACTCCCTATTATCTCCCACATCTTCCTCTAATGCATGCATCTCACATGGCCATCCTCACTCCTTCTTCACCCCACTCACACTCCATCCTCCTCACTCTCATAACAATGTACCTATACAAGAGCGCATTTATATGCTAATAGACTCGGTAGCACCACTGGTGTGGTGGTGGCCATAGTGTGTGTGTGTGTGTGTGTGTGTGTGTGTGTGTGTGTGTGTGTGTGTGTGATGCAGGGCTGCCTCAGTACACGATCAACAGCACAACACTGTCATTAGATAGTCTAGCCCAGCGGTTAAGAGCGTTGGGCCAGAAATCAAAAGGTCACTGGTTTGAGTCCTCGAGCCAACTAGATGAAAAATCTGTCAGTGTGCCCTTGAGCAAGAAACTTAACCCTTAACCCAGAACATCTGCTAAATGACTAAAATGAAAAACGTTTCAGTACAACCAGGCCTGTGTTTAACTCCAGATAAATATTTGAACACAATGATGTTCATAACAGGTTGTTGAAAGTCAACGCTGGAATATTACAGTGCGATAATATTGCTTACAGAAAAAAAATGCCTGAACAGCAAATCCGGACATTCGTTACAAATGCAGACACACAGTCAAATGACCCTCTTATAGCCAAGGGTGTGTATGTTGTGGTAGTGTGTATGTGGTGGTGTGTTCCTATGCTTTGAGTGTATGGCAGACCATGAACTAACTTACTGATCAGCTATTTATAATTCTTGAAACAGACAGTGTTCAAAATGTTTATGGCTAAGTTTAGGCATAACATCCGGATTTTGAAGTTTAGGGTTAAGTTTAGGCATTAACTCCAAATGGTTAAGGTTTGAGATAGATTGCTGTTTTAAGCCTATCTCTGGATTTGAACTTGCAACCTTTTGAATCAGAGGTAGATGCTAATGAAAATCCCCGTCCACAACGCCCAAGCAAAACCAGAACCTACACTCCCTGCTGCCCCTAGTGGTCGGTTTCCACATCATCTCCCGACGTCCTCCGACATGGATGGACGTCGAATACTGACTTGTATCACGGGTGACCTGGCTGCGACAGACAATCTGATAGATATACAGATAGCGAGAGGGATGGATGGAGGAATGGAGGGATGGGGGGGATAGGGGGAAACAGATGCTGGCTGATCTTCCCCCTCCCTGGAGCGAGGGAGAGATTGGGCTCAATGGACACAGGATTAGTGTAATGTAAGACCATCCTGCCAACTGCTGCTGCTGTGCTCTCTCTCTGTGCGTGATTTGTGTGCATGTTTGTGTGTGTGTTGTTGTGTGTGTCTTTCTGCGTGCATGCCCTCGTGCTTGTTTGTGTACATGTGTCTGTGTGTATGCGTATATGTGTGTGTGTCTGTGTACGCTCCCTGTGTATGTGTGATTCCCATTGACTATCTAATCCGAGAGGCTGCTGGAAGAACAAGCGTGTCTGAGTTCTTGTCACTCCTGATTGGCAAAAGCCGGCAAAAACACCCACAAACTCACCATCACAGCCTTGGCATCAGAAGCCAAGGATGCCACGCTGTCACGACCAAAGACTCCCTCCATCTGTCCGCATACTTTCAAAATTTTAGTAGCAACTTCGTTTCTATCTCACGTTTCCACTGTAAACATAGTAGATGTCTTATTTTTTTTTTTAAAGAGATAAAGCCAAGTTATTTTTCAAAAGAGCAGCAGAGGGCATTTGAAGCCATCGGACATAGTTTCAGTGAAGATGTAGTAATGAATCAAGCAGCTCACCAACTACTAGAACCAACACAGCAGAAACAACCTCTAAACTATTGTTATTTTCCATCGTCTTGTCTGGCGTGTGTGTGTGTGTGTGTGTGTGTGTGTGTGTGTGTGTGTGTGTGTGTGTGTGTGTGTGTGTGTGTGTGTGTGTGTGTGTGTGTGTGTGTGTGCGTGTGCGTGTGCGTGTGTGTGTGTGCGTGAGTGTGAGAGAGAGAGTGTGATTGAGTGCAAGTATATTAAAGAGTCACTGCTTCACGCCGTTTTAAAGTCATACACACACACCCCGCTGCCCCACTGCAATCCCATAGATCAATAGTGTTTAAGCAGAAAGCTAGGAACTAGTGGGGGGGAGCTAGGTGAGGGAAGTGAGAGTGTGCTCTAAATGCCACAGGGCTAATTAAGGATTATTCAGGATGAACTCCTTTTCTTTAAAAGGAACAAAATGGGCCCCGCGAGGGTCTGACACAGAATGGCTCCCCAATGCCTCTGCCATCTGTGATTCAGGGGCAGGCCAGTGAAACTGCATACACACAGAGAACCAAACAAATAAAGAAGCTGGTGTTTCTTCTACCAGTGTTAACATTCAAAAGCATCTGTCTGAACACTGAATACCCATATAAAACTATTTGTATATACCAATTAAACAGCTGGGCATTTCCATGTAAAAAGGACCCATGAGCACCAACATGGGACGTTTATAGGAGCATGTCAAATTGGTTTTCAAATGAAAGCTAAGAGTCTATATATTTTTTTTTATGAAAGCATATAAACATTTTTCTAACATTTTCTATCCCCAAAAAATTGGATGAAGCAAAAGCTTTGATTTGTATGGAAACAGATGGGAAAAAAGAGAAGGAATCCGCACACTGCTCTTGATAGTATCACTGATCTTTAACCCTCCTGTTGTGTTCGTTTAATGTTAATTAATTCTGTGTTCCCGGTCCAAAATGACCGCCCATTATAGCTGATTATAAATCCACAATAGTACATATGTTATCACCTAATGTTGTGTTAGATATATTTATCAACTTAAGTTCTTGTGAACATTACAACGTTTTGAACTTCTATTTGCTATTTATGTTCTGTAGGCTTCATTGACCTGAGCTCATACAACTAGTTTTTAAGTAAAAAAAGCATACTGTATGGATTAGGTTGACTATAACAAATACTCAGATGAAACATATTGTGCAATTTATCACAGACTACTTTGTGTCAAAGTTTAACAAGCACGTTTGTTTTGAAACCATTTCAAATGTTTAAATAGTGGCACAAAATAACATCTGTTGTGTTTCCGGTCAAAACTGACCGTTATGATTTTATTAGTAAAGAAAGGACATCGGCCCAAAACTACACATTAAAACCTGACCATATTTCAAGATGAATGTCTGAACAAATTAAAGAACAACAGTAACAATAACAGTATTACTAACAATAACAAAAACATTCAAATGTTCACAATCTGTCAATCAATGGTGGTTACATTTTGTGTGTTCTCATGCACATGTTGGACAATACGTGGTGGTTGCTGCATGTGCCTTGCAAATATATGCACTGCATTTATGGCACATAATGCTCGTTTTGACATCTCTTGGTGCACACAGATTGCACCTCCTTCCTTTTGTCTCTTCTGTCTCTGGCGGCTGTAGATCTTGCTTCTGGCCCTTGTATATCTCTCACCAATCCAGCAGAGCATGGTGTTTGAAGAAGGTGTTGGCACCTTTGAATGAGGGGTGCCACCATGGCATTCCCCAACTCTTCTAGGAATAGTCTCCTCTTGAAGAATTTCCCCTGCTTCCAGCCTGGATTCACCTCCATCCACACCAGGAACGCGTTGTAGGCCGACACATCCAGGATGTTGAAGAACACCCACATGGGCCAACGTGCCGTCATCCTCTTACAAGAGTATGGGCCGGTAACCTGTGAAAAATTGCATCAAAGCGTTGTTTTAATTTACCACATCTAAAACATATTTACATATTCAAATGAATAGAATTGACTCCATATTGTTCACAAATTCATTTCACCAAACAACAACATGTCTTATTTTTATGGTGCAGATAAAACAATCTGGTAATAGAAAAAAAAGTACATGAGACTTGAAAGATAAAAAGTAACATCATTTATCATGTTTTTCAGCTCATCTTTGTTCCTGTTGTAATCCAGGACAGCGTTGGACTTCTTGTCCTCCCTGGTACTCACAGCAGCATCCCTGTGCAGAGTTGTCATCAGGAGCACATTCTTCTTTTTCTTCGGGCAGTAGGACACAAGAGTGTGTGTATCGGTGAAGGAACATTTTGAGGAAAAACGATCCCTGTCCTTGTGAGTAAGGCAGGAGGCAACTCTGACTTGTTCCTTCTGACCGTCCCCAACATGGTCATTTTCTTTTGGAGCAGCTCCTGAAATTGTCACATGCTATGTTGTGCCCCTGGAGACCTGCAGTCATTTCCGGGACCACCCGCTTCCCCTGGTTCCTTTCCGCAACACCGTCTGTCACGGTTGTCGTAGGATGAAGGAGCGGACCAAAGCGCAGCGTGTGTATCGTTGCACATTTTCTTTATTAGGACTGTGGGCCTTCTCAGGAGGTTCCGGACTGTGGGCCTTCTCAGGAGGTTCCGGACTGTGGGCCTTCTCAGGAGGTTCCGGACTGTGGGCCGTCTCAGGAGGTTACGGACTGTGGGCCGTCTCAGGAGGTTACGGACTGTGGGCCATCTCAGGAGGTTACGGACTGTAAAACGTCGCCGGAAGCTCTGGACTGGGAACTGCCGCCGGAAGCTCTGGACTGGGAACTGTCACCGGAAGCTCTGGACTGGGAACTGTCACCGGGAGCTCTGGACTGGGAACTGTCGCCAGAAGCTCTGGACTGGGAATGCGCACTGGAGGCCTGATGCGTGGGGCTGGCACAGGTGGCGCCAGACTGGTAACACGCACCTCAGGGCGAGTGCGTGGTCGCAAATGGTTCTTTCAAATGGACATTGATCCCAAGCGTACTTCCAAAGGACAACACAGTCAAGGTATTGGAGTGGCCATCACAAAGCCCTGACCTCAATCCTTTAGAATATTTGTGGGCAGTACTGAAAAAGCATGTGCGAGCAAGTAGGCCTACAAACCTGACTCAGTTACACCAGCTCTGTCAGGAGCAATGGGCCAAAATTCACCCAAATTCACCTAACTCCTCCGCGCACCGAAACCAGTCGTCCACCGCAGGAGCCTCGGTCTGACTCTGATGCTAAGGAGCCAGAACCGGCTGATACCCCAGTACACACTGGAAGGGGGAGAGGTTAGTGGAGGAGTGGCAGAGCGAGTTCTGGGCCATCTCTGCCCAGGGCACGAACGCCGCCCACTCCCCCGGCCGTTCCTGGCAATAAGACCTCAGAAACCTACCCACATCCTGGTTAACTCTCTCCACCTGCCTGTTACTCTCGGGGTGAAAACTCTCGGGCTGATCGAGACCCCCAGACGTTCCATGAACTCCCTCCAGACCCTCTAAGTGAACTGGGGACCCCGATCAGACACTCTGTCCTAAGGCACCCCGTAGTGCCGGAAGACATGTGTAAACAAGGCCTCGGCAGTCTGTAGGGCCGTAGGGAGACCGAGGCAGAGGGAGGAGACGGCAGGACTTAGAAAAACGGTCCACAACGACCAGGATCGTGGTGTTACCCTGTGAGGGAGGAAGATCAGTAAGGAAATCCACCGACAGGTGTGACCACGGCCGTTGTGGAACGGGTAAGGGGTGTAGCTTACCTCTGGGCAGGTGCTTAGGAGCCTTACACTGGGCGCACACTGAACAGAAGGAAACATAAACCCTCACGTCCTTAGCTAAAGTAGGACACCAGTACTTCCCACTCAGACAGCGCACCATCCAACCGATGCCTGGATGACCAGAGGAGGGTGACGTGTGGGCCCAATAGATCAGCCGGTCACGGACAGCAGACGGAACGTACAGACGCCCAGCGGGACACTGGAGGGGAGTGGGCTCTGCACGCAGTGCCTGCTCAATGTCCACATCCAGCTCCCACACTACCAGCACCACCAGGCAGGAGGCCGGGAGTATGGGGGTGGGATCCATGGGCCGCTCCTCTGTGTCATACAGCCGGGACAGTGCGTCTGCCTTGGCGTTCTGGGAACCTGGTCTGTAAGAGAGGGTGAAAACAAAATGGTTGAAAAACATGGCCCACCTTGCCTGGCGAGGGTTCAGTCTCCTCGCTGCACGGATGTACTCCAGATTGCGGTGGTCAGTCCAGATGAGAAAAGGGTGTTAAGCCCCCTCAAGCCTATGTCTCCACGCCTTCAGAGCTTTGACGACAGACAACAGCTCCCGGTCCCCCACGTTATAGTTTCGCTTTGGTGGCGTACCCGAGCGATGAGAGAGCACGGCTCCTATCCCAGCCTCGGAAGCGTCCACCTCCACTATGAACGCCAAAGAGGGATCCGGATGAGCCAGCATGGGAGCCGAGGTACACAGAGCCCTCATGTGACCAAAAGCCCTGTCCGCCTCAGCCGACCACTGCAAACGTATCGGTCCCCCCTTCAGCAGTGAGGTAATGGGAGCCGCCACCTGACCAAAACCCTGGATAAACCTCTGGTAGTAATTGGCAAACCCTAGAAACCGCTGCACCTCCTTTACCGTGGTGGGAGTCGGCCAATTACGCACGGCTGAAATGCGGTCACTCTCCATCTCCACCCCTGAGGTGGAAATGCAGTACCCTACGAAAGAGACGGACTGTTGAAAGAACAGGCATTTCTCAGCCTTGACGTACAGGTCATGCTCCAACAGACGACCAAGCACCCTGTGCACCAGGGACACATGCTCGGCGCGTGTAGCGGAGTATATCAGAATGTCATCAATATACACCACTACACCCTGCCCGTGCAGGTCCCTGAAAACCTTGTCTACAAAGGCTTGGAAGACTGATGGAGCATTCATCAACCCGTACGGCATGACGAGGTACTCATAATGCCCTGAGGTAGTACTGAAAGCGTCTTCCACTCGTCTCCCTCCCGGATACGCACCAGGTTGTAAGCGCTCCTGAGATCTAGTTTGGTGAAGAAGCGCGCCCCATGCATTGACTCAATCGCTGTGGCTATGAGAGGTAGCGGGTAACTGCACCTCACAGTGATCTGGTTTAGACCTCGATAGTCAATACACAGGCGCAGACCTCCCTCTTTCTTCTTCACAAAAAAGAAACTCGAGTAGGCGGGTGAAGTGGAGGACCGAATCTACCCCTGACGCAAGGATTCGGAGACATATGTTTCCATAGCCGTCGTCTCCGCCTGTGACAGGGGATACACGTGACTCCTGGGAAGTGCCAGGAGATTTATCACACAATCTCCCCGTCGATGGGGTGGTAATTGAGTCGCCTTCTTTTTGGAGAAGGCGAGAGCCAAATAGGCATATTCAGGGGGGATGCGCACAGTGGAAACCTGGTCTGGACTCTCCACTGTAGTAGCACCAACTGAAACCCCTAAACATCTACCCGAGCACTCTCGCGACCACCCCGTGAGAGCCCTCTGTTGCCATGAGACAGTGGGGTCATGACAAGCTAACCAGGGCAGGCCTAGCACCACGGGAAATGCAGGAGAATCAATAAGAAAGAGACTGATTCTCTCCTTGTGATCCCCCTACGTCACCAGGCCCAGGGGAGCGGTGGCCTCCCTAATCAACCCTGACCCTAATGGTCGACTGTCTAAGGCGTGAACGGGGAAGGGCACAGCCACAGGAACAATGGGGATCCCTAAACTATGGGCGAACAATTTGTCTATAAAATTCCCAGCCGCGCCTGAATCGACGTGCACCTTTTGCTGGGAATGCGGGGAAAATTCAGGAAAAGTGACATACAAAAACATGTGTGCAACAGAGGGCTCTGGCTGAGAATGGTGCCGGCTCACCTGGGGTGACCCCAGAGTGCCCTGCCTACTGCCTCGATCCCCAGAGGAACCAACCCGGCACCGACCAGCAGTGTGACCTCTGCGGCCACAGATGGTGCACGCGACGGAACCTCCTTCGATCTCCCTGCGCACAGCACCTCCCAGCTCCATGGGCATCGGAGCGGTGGTGCTGGGGGATGGAACCGACAGACCCCGCTCTGGACGTCCGCGGGTAGCTAGCAGGTTATCCAACCGAATAGACAGGTCCACCAGCTGGTTGAAGGTGAGGGTGGTGTCCCTGCACCGCCCTCGCGCAAATTGCAGTGATAGTGGTCGATCAGGTCGGTCACTTTATCCCGCGCCGGCGACCAGGGTCCGAAAGTCCACGGTGAACTCCTGGACACTCCTCGTCCCCTGCCTCAGGTGGTAGAGACGTTCACCCGCCGCTCTACCTCTCGGGCGGGTGGTCAAAGACTGCCCGGAAACGGCGGGTGAAATCCTCGAAATGGTCCAGCGCCGCGTCTCCTCCCCACACGGCGTTGGCCCACTCCAGGGCTTTCCCTGAGAGACATGAGACGAGGGTGGACACCCTCTCATGGCCCAAAGGATCCAGGTGGATGGTTGCCAGGTAGAGCTCTAACTGCAATAGGAAACCCTGGCAGCGTGCAGCCGTCCCGCCGTACTCCCGGGGAAGGGCGAGACGAAGCCCACTTGGACCGGGTGAAGGGGAGGCGAGTAGTGGAGGCCCTGGTTGTGCTGGGGGAGGCGCTGTAGGAACTCCCTGTCTCTCCCAGCGGTTCATGGTTTGGACAACGCGGTCCATGGCGGCGCCGAGATGGTGGATCATCGCCGCATGCTCCTGGACGCGCTGCTCGATCCCTATACCAGGGGCACCTGCTCCTGCTGACTCCATATGGTGGTGTGGGATTCTGTAAGGGGTGCGTAACTGGTGGCAGTGAAGTCAGACGCAGGAGAGCAGAACTAGGTAATAGCCGGAGCCGTTTAACACAAAAACCAACGGCATAAAAATACAACAGAATATGGGTACAAAAAACCCGATGCGCACCTGTAAACAAGTGCACAAGCACTTACAAACAAACAATCCCACACAAAGACATGGGGGGGAACAGAGGGTTAAATACACAACAAATAATGAGGGAAATGGAAACCAGGTGTGTAGGAAAACAAGACAAAACAAATGGAATATGAAAAGTGGATCGACGATGGCTAGAAGACTGCCGAACGCCGCCCAAACAAGGAGAGGAAACGACTTCGGTGGAAGTCGTGACACACATCTATGATTGGTTCAGATTTTGTCTGGTCCGGATTCGAATAATAGCCAGTGTTTAGAATAACAACCACATATGCAAAATGAGGATATTGCATATTTCTACCTGTACTTATTCAGGATACATCACCATGAAGAGAATTATATTATTATCCATAAATATGTATTTCTGTGTAGTACAGATCAGGGACCAATGGTGTAATTCCGTTACCATAATTGCATTACCAGATGTAAATCCACTTATCCTATTGTAGTTCAATAACCAAAACATTTCTTGAAATCAATGGTGGACATTATTTGGGCTATAGCAAGATAAAATAACCCCCGATGTCTGAATGAAATGTTGCCTATTCACATCTCATTTGTTGCCTGACTACAATATTTTCTCTTGATACGTTAATAAATACATTCTGTGTTAATTTTGACATGTTTACCTGCCTGCAATACCCACTGTAGTGTGTGTAGATCGCAACCCAATAGTAAAGCCATAAGGCTAACTGGCTGGCTAGCCACGAAGAATTGGTAGATTCTCGTGTCCCAACTCCTACCCTCTCACTTCAAAAAATACAATCTGACAGTGAGGATGGTGACCAGGGCTGACTGCGTGCTAATATCAGCCAACCACAACTGATCACCTGTAGTCACTGGGAAGTCCCACAAGAGATACTCTCTCAGTGCTTCCTCCCGCTACCGCCGTCTAGCTGCCCTCCTCTGGAAAGATATCCTCCTAGCTGTCGGGTCAATGTATCATCCGGACGTTTATTTGTAGCATAGCTAGCACCAGGTTACATTGACATGCTTTACCAGGGTTGCTGTGTAGTAGCCCATATACCCTTCGATCATGACAAGTGATAGCTTAGCTAGCCAGGTAACTTAAGCAGCTTGCTAAATAACCGTGGATGATGACTTGGGATAGCTACTGCACGAGCAGCAAGTTACCTTTTGCTAGTATACCTTTTGCTAGTATATTAGCTATCTATGTGAATGTTCTATATCAGCATTATGTTAAACATGTTGCAAGTTATTGCATATAATACAAACACAAGTAGTGTCTTGCTAAAGTTATTTAGATTAGCTAGCTACTTTCGCTAACCAAATTTCTGTGCAGCAATTGATGATGCATATTGACTCTAAAAGGTCAAAAGTAATGCAGAAGCATGGGAGTGTAATGTAAAATGTATGCGTTCTCCACACTCTTGTCCTATTAAGAATGTACTCTAGAGAATGCCCTCGAAGAACACCTTCAGAGCATGGGAGTGTGGAGCATGGTAGTATGCATATTGAGAAACACTCAAGTTGTCATGTCATAGCTGACACCCCATTCTTTCTGCAAACATCTTTGAATCGTAATTCATAGTTTTTGGACAACGTTGTCGCATAAAAAGAACCAAGGCCAATTTTTTAATAGTAATTTTGTTACTAAATTTTGCATTCTGCACACTTCTTCCAATAATTGTGTTTTTGTAACATTTTCTGTAAATTGTTCAAAATACTCCTTTTGCATAGATTTGTATGGGTTGTTAAACTTTGAAATCAATGGTTTTTGTTTGGCATACATTTTAAAGTCAAAGCGTAATTCTGTTACCTTTCAATTGCCCAGCTGCATTTCAAATTAGGAAATCAAGGGTTTGACAAATGTGGCCTTTTGCTGTTGTTGTTTTTCCCAGTATGAACTCTTCCAAAAACATGACCCCCAACACACTCTCCTGGCCATTTGTGACAAACAAGCTCAAGGGCCAAGCACTTTGCCAGATCCTAACTCTTTACTACTACAGTGTTTACCCAACACTTTATCTCTACGATTTACAGCACAACATAGTAGAGCAACAGGTAAATGTAAAGATACGGCTGCGGATTGACATTTTAGGAAGACAGAGAGAGAGAGAGAGAGAGAGAGAGAGAGAGGAGAGAGAGAGAGAGAGAGAGGGGGGGGGGGGGGGAGGGGGGGAGAGGGAGAGAGAGAGAGAGAGAGAGGAGGAGGGGGGAGAGAGAGAGAGAGAAAGAGACAGAGAAGAGTGAGAGAGAGAGAGAGAGAGAGAGAGAGAGCGAGAGAGGGGAGAGAGAGAGGGAGGGGGGGAGAGAGAGAGAGAGAGAGAGAGAGAGGGAGAGAGAGAGAGGGAGAGAGAGAGAGAGAGAGAGATGGGGGGAGAGAGAGAGAGAGGGGGGGGAGGGGGGAGAGAGAGAGGGGGGGAGAGAGAGAGAGAGAGAGAGGGGGGGGAGAGAGAGAGAAACAAACACCGGATGGCTTGGGCTAGCCCACGCTGTTCCTTGTCATTTTGCCAGCCTGGCTCTTTGATGTGGCTTGGCTTCGGACATTAATCATTGATGACTCTGGAGAGCATGGGTCTCCTGTGTGTGTGTGTGCGTGTGTGTGTATGTGTGTGTGTGTGTGTGTGTGTGTTACTGCCAGCAGTTATATACAGTCATGGCTTTTGTGCAGTGGACACTATGGATTACAGAGTCTCAGGGGAAATCTGAGCCCCTCATATCAGCAGTACCCTCCCTCTATCATATTAACCCCACAGAGACACAGATACACACACACACAGGTGGTCCGCTGTGACACTGATAACCATCTGTGAATAAATATATAGGCTCTGGTGTATCTGTCTGTTTATGCGTAAGTATGCTTGTGTGTGTTTGTCCTGCATGCTGTTATAATGTGTAGATATTTAGGAGTTTACCTCATCCTGTGTATGTGTTTATATTTGTGCCCACCCATGTCCATGTCTGTCTGTGTGTGTGTGTGTGTTTTTGTATCCAGCCATGCCCATGTCTGTCTCTGTGTGTGTGTGTGTCCGCCCATGTCCATGTCTGTCTGTGTGTGTGTGTGTGTGTGTGTGTGTGTGTGTGTGTGTGTGTGTGTGTGTGTGTGTGTGTGTGTGTGTGTGTGTGTGTGTGTGTGTGTGTGTGTGTGTGTGTGTGTGTGTGTGTGTGTGCGTGCGTGCGTGCGTGTGTGTACGTTATGTGTCCGTGTGTTTCAGAGAAATGTGAGAATCCTTGAGTTGTGGTGCATAGACTTAGTGTCTGACAGCCGGGCCCATGGGGAAAGCCTTATCCTGACACCTCGGAGACACAGAAGAAAAAGCATAAACACACTTTTTCTCTGTGGAGATGCACCACTGGCTAAAAATAACCCTGAGGTTCACCACGCGTTGTTACTCCTCGCCGCCTACAAGTTAGAAAATATAATCACGCTTGCCACTGTCTATTCTCAGACCACACGGTTTCAAGAAATCGAGAGCACTAATCACCTCCTTTCTCCCCACTTAAACAGCGTCAATTCGAGTAAAGATTATTAAAGAATGTGTTCTCAATCGTCGTATATCATATAAACACCCCATTCTGTCACTTCTCCTGACTTTTCAGTCAACCTCTATGCATTTTCTTCTCATCTGCTACACGCTAAATAAAGCTATAAGCTAAAACAAACTGTGTTGACATCCTATTTATGGCCATCTACATATCCCTCAGAAGATGAACATGACCGGAATAAGTTGTGTTAAGAAGATAAAAGTATGCTACCTATGTAGACCAGTGGCATGTCTTTATAGAAGCCAGGCTGCCCCAAAAAAATAATTATGTTACTTTAATATCAATTTCATCTGAGCGAGGGAAACAGCGCCCTCTAAAGCCCACACAGTTCTGTGGTGTCGTCTGTCATCTGCGGCGTCGTGCTATCACTATGCGCCGTGCAGCCGAGCAGACTGGGTAAAAAATGACAGATGCATTAAGATGTAATGGGGCGGTCAGTAAAACAAACCTTTGCATCAGAGCATTGCTCTGTCTGCCACATCTCCAGTATCATCAGGACGCTGACTTTGACAGATCGGCCACTCGCCTTTCAATGACAGCCATAGAGAGACAGAAAGAAAAAAGAGAGGGGGGCAGCAATGTCTCTTAATCTGTAGACCCCATTACTTTGAAAGTAGAAAACAATGAAATAAAGAATAGAGAGAGAGAGAGAGAGAGAGAGAGAGAGAGAGAGAGAGAGAGAGAGAGAGAGAGAGACAGAGAGACAGAGAGACAGAGAGACAGAGAGAGAGAGAGAGAGAGAGAGAGAGAGAGAGAGAGAGAGAGAGAGAGAGAGAGAGAGATAATGGGCTTGTTTTGAGGTTTCATTTTGAGTCACTCAACTTTTTCTCGCGGAGAGCAGGGGGAACAATGCCGGAGCTCACTCACCGGGACTATCTTGATTGCCACAGTAACAGCTCTTCTTGTCCAAGGGCCAATCGGGCGCCTCTTTGTCAATAAAGAAGGTGAGTAGCAGCCTCTCTGGCTGGAGTGACCCGCCACAATTGCTACTTGACCTGTGTCACATCCCAGGCGCGAGAAAATACACACGCCGGTAGAGAGAATACTCACTGTCAAGTCAACAGCAAACACCCACCAGACACCATGTATAGGGAATAATACACAGCCTCGTGTCACTTCACTTGGTACGAGAAACAGAGAACTGCAACAGAAGACGACTCCAGAACAAGGTGATACAGACTACGAATGACTGCCATTTACACACGCTGAGCGATTGAAGTAGACTGAATAATAACACAGACTGTCTGCTGCTTTTATGTTCCATTGAGGTTTTTTGTGTGCATACAAATACTTGCTTGTTGATACTCACGCAGAGCTTTTACACACAGCAAGAAACAGGCACAATGCATTGTGGGCGTTGTGGTGACACACCTGGATCTCTGGGGGTCCAATGGGATCCCACGTTTTCTGATAACAAGACAGATGTCTGACTGATAATTTTCTCAACATGTTGTCAAGGTGAATTCACGGGTGCGTTCAGTACACGACACATTCTATGTAACAACGGGGCTTGTTGTTAATTGGAATGACAAAGGGGAGAGATTTCCTGTAGAATCTATAATACCACCTTTTGTGAAGATGATGCAGGTGTATCTACAGTGTAGATGACACCAAAAGGTGGTATAATCAACACAACGAGACAGACGAACAGCCATGTGAAAAAACACTGCCTGACTCAACAGCAGAGAGAGAGAGAAAGAGCAGAGAGAGAGAGAAAGAAAGAAAGAAAGAGGGAGAGAGAGAGAGAGAGAGAGAGCAGAGAAAGAAAGAAAGAGGGAGAGCGAGAGAGAGAGAGAGAGAGCGAGAGAGAGAGAGAGAGAGAGAGAGAGAGAGAGAGAGAGAGAGAGAGGCATTCAACAGTCGGCTTTCACATTACAAATACCTTTGGGAGCCGGCCACATTAAAAGTACAAAGAGTGTGATAGGAAGCCATATTAATGCTTATTTAATGAGCTTGGCCCTTCTGTCCCCAGCCTGGCCCTCCGTGGGCCTGGTTCTTTGTCTGGTTCTCCCTCCCCACTCCACCACCACATCTGGGGCCTAGTAACTCAAACTATAGGATTACTGGGAAAAGAAGAGTCATTTCATGCGGACATGCTCCCTCTGAGGGGAGGGAGGGGAAGGGAAAGGAAAGGAGGGGACAGAAAAGCATGGTGAATCCCTTTCCTAATCACAGACTGACTCATCTCCTAATCCCATTCTGACATGGGAATGTCCTGTTATCACAGGCTGGTGGGAGGGTTACACGGAAAAACAAGGCCGGGAGATGTTTCATTACAAGACAAAGTAGCTTAAATGACCATTTATAAACTATGTTCAAACAAAACCAGACATGCTGAGCTTAACGCTCTCTCTAACGCAGACTTATTAAGCCTGATACACACTGGTACATTTCAGAACCCAATACACCATATACTGTATGTGCACTGCCTAACAGAAATTCACTGGCTCACATAGGCTTAAGCTGAAACTGAAAGAGATGGAAGGAGGCAGTATTAGCAGGGAGTGAGGCAGGGAGAGTCAGAGTGAGACAATGGGAAGATCTCAGTCGCATACTCCTTGTGTCCCCGCTCCTCGTCTCCTTCTCAAAACCCATTGGATGAGAATGCCATAGGTCCCTCCCCTCTGACCTCCTCCTCCAGTGGGTTTTGAGAAGGAGACGAGGCGAGAGGATGCGACTGAGATCTTTCCACGGGGAGAGAGAGAGTAGGAGAGAGCCAAGGAAGTAGGCCTCACTGGATTTGCCTTCTCTGACAAGATTAACTGGAATGAAACAGGAAGAAAAAAAACATTTAAACTGCTCATCTGTATCAAACAGAACAGACAGGCCCATAACTCACCAGCAACAATTATCCAGGGTGCATTACATTAACAGCCCCGCACCATTATAATTTGACTCAATTTCTCCTTCAGACTGGCTGTTATGTCAGTGAGATATCAGAGTTATAACCAGAACTCACACTGAGTGATAACTCAGAAAAAACACATACAAGAAACAAAACACACCCATATACAGACATGGACACACACACTTGCAACACACATAAAATCCTGGCATGTGCAACACAAAATAACATTCCTCCTGTGACTTGTTTAAACCTCCAGAACAGGTACTGTAAAATGTTGTTCCAATCTTGGCACCACACCTGACCAACTGAGCTAATTGATCAGTTCAGTGACTGCCTAAATTCAACACACCTGGTCTTCCAGGTCGGTTAAATCAAAAACATGAAGTGCCTGTGTGTGTGCGTGTGTGTGTGTGTGTTTGTGTGTGTATGCATCAAAGAGCGCAGTCTTGGAGGTTGACAGAGTGTGTTGTTGTAATTTGTAACACCGGCTGGTTCGCCACTTTTAATTCCCACCCTTCTCTAACGAGGTTACCCCAGGAGGCCCTCCCCTAAACCCTCTTCTCTCACTTGTTTTTTTTACAATAATCCCCAAGTTGTAGAATATTGGTGGGAGGGAAATCACAGTTTGTCACAATTGTTGAGTTTGAAGGGAGCACCCATCCTTTATTAACAGTTTGGAGGGAGAGCGAGAGAGAGACGGGGATCTGTGAATGCTTGACTAGCTCTGATTCGACGGGGACTGCAATAACAGGGTTACCACAGTGATAGTGACGAACAAGAAACGTTGTTTCAAAGCCATGTTTGTTTACTTGTTTTGATAATTTATTTTGTAGGACATGAATTTAGGCAGACAAGGAGACAGTGGAAATGATCAAGTAAATAATGAAGAACATTTTCATGTGAAAAGTGACGGGTGAGAGTTTGAACTATTCTCAACTCATATTTGATTAAAATGTGTGTTCTTTGATGTCTTCTTTTTCCGGGGGTTTCTTCTCTAAAATGGTCCTTATCAGACGTTTTCAGAGATCAAATGCTGCCGCAAGGGGAAAAGCGGGGGGGAAGTAGAACAAGGTCACATGTCGGGTCTGGCCTCAGCAACAGGGCCATAACTACATATGAGAACACCAAGGTCCGGACCTATGGAATTAAAAAAAGAAAAAAAAACTTGAAGAAAGAGTGTAAAAAACATTAGAATGTCATAGACTGGTGAAGCTATGATCCCTTATTGCTGTCACTTGTTAAAGCCAGAACGATTGTGGAATCATGAACAGCGGTTTGTTCGTTATGTTCGCATGCGCCCCCACGAATTTACCTCAGAGATTTTTCTCTCAAGAGGCACGGATGTTTGCCGAACAAAATAAAACATCCCGCAACTCCTGCCGTGTGCACAGACACCCCCCAAACAAACAAAAACTGACTCTCTGAGAATGAGTGCACAAGTAGATAGTCGCTTATAAATCAAATCAAATCAAATCAAATTTATTTATATAGCCCTTCGTACATCAGCTGAAATCTCAAAGTGCTGTACAGAAACCCAGCCTAAAACCCCAAACAGCAAGCAATGCATGTGAAAGAAGCACGGTGGCTGGGAAAAACTCCATAGGAAAAACTCCTGAGAAAGGCCAAAAACCTAGGAAGAAACCTAGAGAGGAACCAGGCTATGAGGGGTGGCCAGTCCGCTTCTGGCTGTGCCGGGTGGATATTATAACAGAACATGGTCAAGATGTTAAAATGTTCGTAAATGACCAGCATGGTCAAATAATAATAATCATAGTAGTTGTCGAGGGTGCAACAAGCACGTCCGGTGAACAGGTCAGGGTTCCGTAGCCGCAGGCAGAACAGTTGAAACTGGAGCAGCAGCATGGCCAGGTGGACTGGGGACAGCAAGGAGTCATCATGCCAGGTAGTCCTGAGGCATGGTCCTAGGGCTCAGGTCCTCCGAGAGAAAGAAAGAAAGAGAGAAAGAGAGAATTAGAGAGAGCATATTTACATTCACACAGGACACCGGATAAGACAAGAGAATACTCCAGATGTAACAGACTGACCCTAGCCCCCCGACACATAAACTACTGCAGCATAAATACTGGAGGCTGAGACAGGAGGGATCAGAAGACACTGTGGCCCCATCCGATGATACCCCCGGACAGGGCCAAACAGGCAGGATATAACCCCACCCACTATGCCAATAGACACACTATATATATATATATATATTCAAAAACATGTGGACACCCATTCAAATTAGTGGATTCAGCTATTTCAGCCACGCCTGCTGCTGCCAGGTGTATAAAATCGAGCACACAGCCATGTAATCTCCATAGACAAACAGTGGCATTGGAATAGCTTTACTGAAGAGGTCAGTGACCTTCAACGTGGCACAGTCATAGGATGTCACCTTTCCAACAAGTCAGTTCATAACATTTCTGCCCTGCTAGTGCTGCCCTGGTCAACTTTAAGTGCTGTTATTGTGAAGTGGACACGTCTAGGAAGAACAAGAATGTGCGTTGCCAAGCGTCGGCTGGAGTGGTGTAAAACTTGCCGCCATTGGATTCTGGAGCAGTGGAAACGTGTTCTCTGGAGTGATGAATCACACTTCACCATCTGGCAGTTCGACGGACAAATCAGGGTTTGGCGGATACCAGGAGAATGCTACCTGCCCCAATGCATAGTGCCAACTGTAAAGTTTGGTGGATGAGGAATAACAGTCTAGGGCTGTTATTCATGGTTCGGGCTAGGCCCCTTAGTTCCAGTGAAATTTTAACGCTACAGCATACAATTATATTCCAATTTTATTTTTCACATGCGCCGAATAGAACAGGGGTAGACCTTACCGTGAAATGCTTACAAGCCCTTAACCAGCAGTGAAGTTCAAGAAAAGTTAAGAAAATATTTACCAAATAAACGAAAATAAAAAGTAACACAATAACATAACAATAATGAGGCTAAATACAGGGGGTACCGGTACTGAGTCAGTGTGCAGGGGTACAGGTTAGTTGAGGTTATTTGTATATGTAGGTAGGAGTGAAGTGACTATGCATAGATAATAAACAGCGAGTAGCAGCAGTGTACAAAATGGAGGGGGGGGGGGGTCAATGTAATAGTCTGGTGGCCATTTGATTAATTGTTCAGCAGTCTTATGGATTGGGGTTAGAAGAGTTCCATACAGAAATGGTTTGTCGAGATTGGTGTGGAAGAACTTGACTGGCCTGCACAGAGCCTTGACCTCAACCCCATCGAACACCTTTGGGATGAATTGGAACGCCGACTGCGAGCCATTGGAGGCTGTTATAGCAGCAAAGGGGGGACCAACTCCACATTGACGCCCATGATTTTGGAATGAGATGTTCGACGAGCACTTTTGGTCATGTAGTGTAGGTCAATCAGTCAGGTAGCTAGCTGCCAGCAGAGACTTTTATTGTAATAACATTGAAGGGGCTCTGGCTAGTATTACTTAGCCAGCTAGAAGGATGAAGTAAGAAGCTAATGTTAAACGGAGCCTACCTCATCAGAAGCAAAAAATTCTCTATAAGTTCTCATAATAACTTAACTTTACATAGAGTAGGCTACTGAGGCAGACAGTGATGTGGTGCTCAGTGGTGAGGCTTAGGCAGGCTGTAATACATGCAGGAGGAAGCAGAGGAGACAGAGAGGGAGAAGAAGCAAGCAGAGATAGAGGTTAGTGGTTACCCAAACTTAGGGTCGGGCCCTATGTGGGGTCCCCTGACAAAATCTATACTAATCTTGTCAAACTTAACAAAATCGAAGATATATTTCAATGTGAACATCTCCACTTTGGCCTATCTTCCCTATAGGCCAACATTAAAATGCTATCAACATGCAGACAGTATAGTTCTAAACATGTCATACGTTTTTGTTTTTATCGGTTTTTATCCTGATCGCACACTGTAGTTTATAGTTTACCCATTACCCACCGTTTTTACCACATAATCACCGATATTAATTACAGAATCGTAACTCACATTCTATTCATTCATGTGAATGTAATAATATGATCAATTGATGTCTGTTTGTGTGGAGCTTGATTAATAATGCCTAGGAATGCAAACGTGAACACTATGTCATTTCAGAAAAGAGATATTTATGTAAAGAATTGATGATTTTATGCAATTCATCATTACAACTGATTGTACAGTCGCTAATGCTACTTGTCAGTGTGAATCATTTCTCATATTGCCACACTTTCAGAGGATATAACATTACATTTGTATAGCTAATAGGCTATGCGTTTGCACAAAACTCAAATCCTGTTCATGGTCCTGCTCAGCACAACCCCCATAGAGATGCAATCCCTCCACCCTCCACCCCACACAGACCAGACCAGAGAAATTAGATCTGGCCAGTTGAGAACAATGAGCCTCCTATCTCTCCTCAATGAGCTCCATGAGGATCTGCAGTTTCCTGCTCTTCCTTATTAGCTTATCTGTGACCTTTCACCCTGTGTGACTCGACAATAGAAGCGGAGTAGAATCAGAGCTTTATTTGATGAATCACAGGGGTCATCAGCCCAAAGAGAAGAGGAAACATCACCCCCTCAGTCATATGCCACTTCCTGCTCATAATCATAATCATGCTGATTAAATTTCCCCTTACTAATGCTAGACTGTAAATCTTCCAATTCCCCACCGCTAACAGGGGTTGAATAAGTGAAAACACATGCAAGTCATATAAGTTCACCGTTTAAACAGTTTTTGCCAGGTGTTTGTACAGAATAATTCCTCCTTGACATTTCCTGTTGAATAGAAGCAACTGTAGATAGCTGATGTAACCTTTAAACAGGCAGAATCCATTCAGCATCAGAGACGTTCTATGAAATAATTCAATACCACAGCAAACTTCATGACAAAGAAGTAGGTACACACTCTCCCGCTGGCACAACAAAGAACAAAAAATATTTGGAGATTACCTCCGCTGTTGTTCATTATTTTTCTTTTCAGCCTTAGCGTCTTTTTCAAACACGGCTTGAGTGTGCACCTCCCTGGGCTTCAATACCACATTGTAATAATGTGTAAAATCCTACCACCTCACTACTGCTTTTCTCTTATGTGACTTCAAAAACAATGTCTCCTTGTACACACCTCCTCTTACAATACTACATGGGAAACCTGTTCTATAATCACCGCAATCGGAGAAACAATCACTCGTCCTTGAGGCCTGAAATAAACATAATTGTTCCGCAATAATCATAATAGCACAGCTTTAAAGCGTTATTGCTGTAATGTTGCCAACAATCAGGGAGAATGGCGACATAATTGCTCCTTCCCATCCATGACAACCATCATCTAACCACACTTGGTTAAGAAACAATTACAGTAGCAGCTAATCAGCTGTTTAGAACTGTGTCTGAATCAGTGGTTTGGAGCAGCTGACAGCTGCTGTTGAAGAGGAACATTCCCTCTGGTGTTTAAAGACTGCAGAGGGCAATATTGATGCTCTACCTATGAGTGAAGAGATACAGCAGCTAACAGCTAACAGCTAGCTTAAGTTTCAATACTTTGCAATGGCTAAGGGAGTAAATATTGTGACGGAAGGAAATCCATCACAATATTAGTCACCCATTAGCTCAAAAATGGACAAAAGGAGCCTAACGCTACTCCTAAAAGTCTAAGGACCTCACATGTTCTGTTTAGAGGCGATTTTGGCTCTGGAAGCCAAAACAGCCAAATACTCCAACTAAACGGTATTTGATTCTCAATTGCGGTACAGTTCTAGAAACACAAATCCCTCTACTTTCATATCACATCAAAATAAATTCAGTAGTGCAAAGTACACTTACTGTAGACTGTTTTAACCGGTTTCAACACAGTTGCAGCCGACAGTATTCTTCAGTGACAACACATCGTCCGTCTTCCGTTTATTTACACACAGGTGTTCAGAGACACAGATAGCTAATTAGCACAGGTAGTCCACTCTGTCTTCTGTCTGTTTTCCGTAAACACGCTCTGTAACATGGAAATATGGCTGTGTGGGAAACCTAACTTTATACAGGTGTGTAGGAATTTAACTTTTGTTTTTAGAAAATCATTTCTCTTTGATATGAAATTATGTTTTCAAAACTGTTCCGCAAGCGACGCGTGTTAAAGTTAATAGAAAGCTTCGGGCTCTTAGCAAAACTCGGTCAGAAAATACTATCGTCAATAGGCGCTAAAGCAGTTAACGTCTGTGAACGGGGTAGTCATCAATTTTCTCTGCCAATGTCACGACTTCCGCCAAAGTTGGTCCCTCTCCGTGTTCGGGCAGCATTCGGCGGTCGACGTCACCAGTTTTCTAGTCACCACCGATCCACGTTTCTTTTTCCATTTGTTTTGACTTCATTGTACACGCCTAGTTTCCATTCCATAATTATTGTTCCTTATTTAACCCTCTGGTTTCCCCCTTGGTTTTGTGCGCGTTTGTTCGTGTCAAGTTGTCTCGTTTATGTGAACTGGATTATTTGTCTCCTTCGTGGAATATTGTTTTTGAGTAAAGTTACGGTTACTAATCATCTCTGTGTCCTGCGCCTGACTCCGCATTACCTGCATCACTTGGACTTTTGACAGCCAAGCAAATCAACAGCACAATTATGTGGGCCGATAGTCAGGAATTGTCTTTATACAATCCAAACTGTGATAACGCTGCAATTGTTTTTTCCTCTCCAATAAATATGGCGTTGTCCATCTAGATAATAAGGTCATGATATTCAGAGGTGGAGATAAAACATTCAAAAAACAATCCATTTACATGGTCAACTAAATATTGGGATTTTGTTTCATTTGAAGCAAAAATCCTCCATTTTTGTCACTTAGCTCGCACACCTGTGTCACACTGGAAAAGGCCTGTAGGTAAATCCCATCGCACAGAGACAGAAACACACTCTGACTCCCACTGAAAAACACATAACATCCCAGTACCACACATACAGTAGCAGTGCATTAGAAATGGTTTGGCTGTGGGTAATGAAAAGGCACACAGTGGCAGCTTGTGTGGCCTTGGGCAACTCTTACCATGTCAACACGGATTCTTTTTCGTTTTCTTCTTCACTCTGTAAGTAGGTTAAGACCACTAGACGTTTCTTTATGGTAATTACATACAAAAGTATGACAGGTGAAGCAGAAGCCTAATTATTTCAACATCTAAGGAGTGTCGACATTTGTCTGTTTAGTATTCTATGTCTTAGGAACATGAAAGCTTATTTGAATATGACATGCAGTCTATGAACTCTACAATAACACAATGATTTAAGGATGAGTTGTTTCTTCTTCTTTAGTTTTTTTGTCTTCCATACAGGTTATTGGCATGACTTTTCCCTTATTAGTTTAACCTGTGAATAGCATGCCTATTTGCCTCTGGAAAATATAGAATTAAATCAACGGCATGTCATATTTGTTCTACTATACCATTAACTACCATAGGTCGCCGTTTGATTTTATATTAGCCCCATGTTCATTTTGTCCTTTGGGCAATACAATAACATGCACGTAACCTTATGTAATAACACCACAGCTGGAGGTTTTCTCCACTGAGGCTACCATAACTATTGATTTTAGGCTTGTATTGTTGAGGATGTCAAACCATGCTCAGTATCACTGAGAACTATGATTTTCCATTGTGTCCACAGCACAAGTTGTTATACCAAACATATATTTTCTCTAAGAAGCGTTTGACTCACATACTCACCAAGCGCCTGTAGAGGGTATGCTATTACCCAAAAGCAGGGTTTGGAAGGAGCTGAGCGAGTTCCCTCTGCTGGGCTCACTCTCTACCTTACTAAATAGCCCCAAAATGCTATAATGGCATCTGAAGGTGATGATTATGAGAATGAACAACAGGGTGCGTTCAGTTCGAATAAACATTTGCTACGTTGCATGATGGTTTGTACTGAACGACTCTCTTGAACAGACTTTGAGGTACATTTGCTCTGTTTGGTGGGTATGGCGCAGTGTGGCTTGAAGCAATGAGTGACGTATTTAAAGGGCAACGGCCATGCTGACAGCGTTCGCCAACCCACAACCCAACCCCTCCCCGTTTTTCAACTGGTCGATCAGAACGGCATCGTTTCCGTTTAATTGAACATTGCACACCGTTTTTTTTCGTACTGAACGCAGCCCAGGTAAACAAACAGAGGTGGGATGAACTGACCAATGACAGGACAGAGCAGAGTGGAACTAGCCAATGACAGGACAGAGCAGAGTGGAACTAACCAATGACAGGACAGAGAGCACACGCCACTGTCAGGAGATGGAGGCGGAGAGATGGTGAGATTCTTTATTAATGCCGAGCGAGTGTTAAGCCTTTTCATTTTTAATGATGATCACATTTTTTGGTAGCACCTCGACTTAAGTGGGTTGAGTGCCCTCCACTTCCTTCCCAAGATATAATCCTTACTTGACTCTTCACTCAGAGGATTTGACCAATCACCAAACAGCCCAAAGATAATTAAGGTATGTTCACCGTGCAATCATAAACTCTTTTGATTTGTTTCTTTTATAAGAGGAAGAGAATAATGGAATTGACTGTCTGTTGCTACATCTGGGGAAATAGCATCAATATGCAAATTAGTGCTTTGATTTTAAACAGCAGGTGATACAAAACATGGTGGATGTTTATATTTAATAAAACCCCACGTTTTGTTCCTTCTTGGAGAAGCAATACGTATCTCTGTGGTATCTGAGGCCTTCATGCTCAAATCAGTTTAGTTTTTTCCAATTTGTGTTTGTTCAGACAGGAGTCGTTTGCTGACATGGCTATGCTAGTTGTCACGGTAATGACAGGTGTGTGCGCAGTGGTGTAGACTGATTGGTGTGGTGCACCTACTTCCTATCACTCAGAAGTTATATAGCAAGCTAAGGTGGCAATAATACCTGCCATGGACGTTTCCCAGTTGCTTTGAATGTTTAAAATGATAGTGTAAGAACACTTTAAAAGCCTAAAAGGATAAGATGGCTAGCCACAGCAGTCAACTAGCTAGCTAGGTAGCTGTTTAACATTCTAGCGCATTTACTAAATTAATTGTAAACAATTTACAAGGCAGTTAGCTACCACATGTTCTTATCAAAACTGTCAACAGAGTAGCTAGTAAAGTAACAAGATATATCAAATAACAGTCTAAAAACCACATGAGGGCAAATAAATCAGATTTGACCTTTCAGACACAAGTCAGATTTGTACCTGATTTCAAACTACCTACAACGGTGGTTTGAAACATGGCTTGAAATATCTGATTCCATGTGCTTTATGGCTGCTTAGACTGCAGGAAAAATAACAGAATTTAAATCAGAAATGATTTGAGTCACTTCAAACTCTCAATGTTACTAAGGCTTAAGAGTCCAACTTTTTAATACGATTTGGAGTATTCTTATCATCTGAAGTATTCTTATGATCTTCATGCTTTTTGGACTTCTGATTTGAAACATAACGTGGCTGTCACGTCCTGACCATAGTGAGTGGTTATTTTCTATGGTAGAGTGGTCAGGGCGTGACAGGGGGTGTTTGTCTGTTTTTGTATGTCTATGTTCAGTTTCTAGTTTTGCATTTCTATTTTGGTGTTGTTTGGCATGACCTCCAATTAGAGACAGCAGGTTGTCGTTGTCTCTAATTGGAGGTCCTATTTATGTTGATGTTTGTCCCACATGTGTTTGTGGGTGATTATTCGTTGTGAGTGTATTTGATCCTCCTGCATCACGGTTTGTTGTTTTGTGTATATTTTGAAGTGTTTAATGTTGCATTCGGTTTCGCTGGTTAAATAAATATGTGGAACTACGAAAACACTGCATCTTGGTCCGCTCCTTCTAACAGCTGTGACAGTGGCATTTATCATCAACAGTATTACTAGTAAAATTAAAATACTAGAGAAGCATAAAATGCTTTGAGGGAGGGGTCTGGGATTTAAGGGGGCGGGTAATAATTGACTAATCAAGCAGAATGTGTTTTTCTCTCAAATAATGAAACAGCTCATCAAATAACGACACTAACCCTCAAAATGAATTAGTAAATTACAATGCCATTATGAGTAGTGGAGGAGGAGGGAGTTGGTAAAGTAAGGCACTTAGTACTGTGGTAATTGACAAATCATGCTGAACGTGGTGGTGAGAAGTGGGAACTAGGAGAAGGTATTGGTGTCCCCTTCCTGGAATTAACAAGAACTCATTATTCCTGCTTAGTGAGTTGGAGAGAACGAACATGGGGAATACAACACACCCCCCTCATCCTTTCACACACATGTCCCTTATGTATATGAGTTGATTGTTCTGTAAGAGAGTTAATTTTCTAGAGGAAATAAAGGAGACAAAGCAAATGACACCAAAATAATTGTAGTTCATCGTTTGAGTGTAAGCCGTCAATTTTTTTAAATCTTGCATTTCTTTCTTTGCTCCATAGTTTAACTTGCTAAAATAATGGATGAAGGAAGCTCCACAAGCATCTCTCTCTCACCAGTATGTCAATGTTGGGTAGGTTACTTTCTAAATGTAGCTGTTACAGTTACTTGTTACCTGTCCAAAATTATAATCAGTAACATAACTTTTGGATTACCCAAACTCGTAATCTGATTACATTCCGTTACTTTTAGATTACTTTCCCCTTAAAAGGCATTAGAAGAAGATAAGAATGTATGTTACCAATTGAACGACATCTATTGCAGGATAAATTAGTGTTAAAGTTTACATAGCTGGCCATATATGGATGTTTAATTTTACTTTATGGGTTGGTTATGTAGGCTTCTTCAAACCCATCGCTTTCTACTACATATAATAATACGATTAAATGATATCTTCACATTAAAAACCAAAGTCTATCAGAATTCCAGTCATTCCAATAAATGTTCTACCCCTTGATCTTCAAGAATAGGACTTGGAAATTTGGAAGTATAGATTAGCCAAATTGTTTTACCTGAGCATAACCCCAGAACTAAGGACGTATTAGCCAGTCCTACTCTGTTCTTTATGATTTTGTTGTCATGGAGGACTGATTGGGCTCATTGATTTGAAAATCTAAATGCTGTGCTCATGGAATGACGTGCTTTAAGCACGACTGAAAAGTGTTATTTACATGTGATGAATGAATGCCATATGCTGCATTAGCTATAGGCCCATTGTTTACCTTCTTGTTGGTGACACTTTGATATCTTGATAATATGCAGCTGTTTAAAGGGCAACTTCACAGATGAAACAATAACAAAACGGTTACCCGCCTCTGTTTTGGTAAAAAGCTGAGGGATGGACTGGAGAAATGTAACCACTCTCAGATTAATAGACAGAGCTATGGATGCAAGGACTGACCATCCATGATATCAAAATTATTGTTTTAACCATGTTATGAGGCTTTACAGTGTTAGTTTCCATTTACAATGTTTACAAACATTGGAGACAAACAAGCTTATATTTTGGGTTGTCATGGAGTGTGACAGTTGAACTAAGCTCATGAGGCATTTATAAGTTATATTCTTCAAGAATCAATGGATATACAGTTCAAGTCAAATGTTTAGACACACCAACTCATTCCAGGGTTTTTCTTTATTTTTACTATTTTCTACTTTGCAGAATAATAGTGAAGACATCATGTTGTAAACAAAAAAGTGTTGAGATTCTTCAAAGTCACCACCCTTTGCCTTGATGACAGTTTTGCACACTCTTGGCATTCTCTCAGCCAGGATAAGGAGGTTGTCACATGGAATGCATTTCAATGAACAGGTGTGCCTTGCTAAGCGTTAATTTGTGGAATTTCGTTCCTTCTTAATGTGTTTGAGGCAATCAGTTGTGTTGTGAAAAGGTAGGGATGGGATACAGAAGTTAGCCTTATTTGGTAAAAGACCAAGTCCATATTACGGCAAGAACAGCTCAAATAAGCAAAGAGAAACGAGAGTTCATCATTCATTTAAGACATGAAGGTCAGTCAATACGGAACATTTCAATAACTTTTTTGGTTTCTTCAAGTGCAGTCACAAAAACCATCAAGAGCTATGATGAAACTGGCTCTCATGAGGACCACCACAGGAAAAGGAATACCCAGAGTTACCTCTGCTGCAGAGGACAAGTTCATTAGAGTTAACTGCACCTCAGAAATTGCAGCCAAAATAAATGCTTCACAGAGTTCAAGTAACAGACACATCTCAACAACATCAACTGTTCAGAAGAGACTGCGTGAATCAGGCCTTCATGGTTGAATTGCTGCAAAGAAACCACTACGAAAGGACACCAATAAGAAGAGACTTGCTTGGGCCAAGAAACATGATCAATGGACATTAGACTGGTGGAAATCTGTCCTTTGGTCTGATGAGTCCAAATTTGAGATGTTTGGTTCCAACCGCCATGTCCTTGTGAGATGCAGAGTAGGTGAACAGATGATCTCCGCATGTGTGGTTCCCTCCGTGAAGCATGGAGGAGGAGGTGTGATGGTGTGGGGGTGCTTTGCTGGTGACACTGTCTGTGATTTATTTAGAATTCAAGGCACACTTAACCAGCATGGCTACCACAGCATTCTGCAGTAATACGCTATCCCATCGGGTTTGCGCTTAGTTGGACTATAATTTGTTTTTCACCTGGACAATGACCCAAAACACACCTCCAGGCTGTGTAAGGGCTATTTGACCATGAAGCAGAGTGATAGAGGACTGCATCAGATGACCTGGCCTCCACAATCACCCGACCTCAACCCAATTGAGATGGTTTGGGATGAGTTGGACTGCAGAATGAAGGAAAAGCAGCCAGCAAGTTCTCAGCAAATGTGGGACTGTTGGAAAAACATTCCAGGTGAAGCTGGTTGAGAGAATGGCAAGAGTGTGCAAAGCTCTCATCAAGGCAAAGGGTGGCTACTTTGAACAATCTAAAGTATATTTCTATATTTGTTTTTTATTAACACTTTTTTGGTTACTTCAAGATTCCATGTGTGTTATTTCATAGTTTTGATGTCTTCACTATTATTCTACAATGTAGAAAATAGTAAATAAAGAAAACCCTTGAAGGAGTAGGTGTGTCCAAACTTTTGACTGGTGCTGTATATAATTTATAAGTCCAAAAATGGATGTAGCAACTACCGATTGCCCCTTTAAGTCTATCAAAAGTTTTTGAGTTTGAGCATGTGTCCATTAGGCCTATGCATTTATTTATTTCATCATCATGAATTAGATTGAGCAATTAAAGCCCCACTTTTATCCCATAGGCTGGGATCCTCACTATGCAGCTGTTGCAAGAGTGCATTTTTCACTGGCTGTCCACTGGTTTCAAAAACATTTATTGGACTGTAGCCTACAAAATCCTATTGTATTCGAGCGGCTGGTCCAGAGGCTCAACATACAGGTAACTGACAAAATAGAGAAAAACACCAACATAACAAATGGAATGGCATCAAACACCTGGAAACCATGTCTGATGTATTGGATACCATTCCACCTATTCTGCTCCAGCCATTACCACGAGCCTGTCCTCCCCAGTTAAGGTGCCACCAACCTCCTGTGTAACATAGTGTCTTAATAGGGTGTTGTGTCACCATGAACCACCAGAACAACTTCAATGCACCTTTGCATAGATTCTAAAAGTATCAGGAACTCTATTGGAGGGATGAGACACTATTCTTCCACAGGAAATTCCATCGTTTGGTGTTTTGTTGATGGTGGTGGAAAACGCTGTCTCAGACTCCACTCCAGAATCTCCCATAAGTGTTCAATTGCGTTGACATCTGGTGACCGAGACGGCCTAGGGCATATGGTTTACATCGTTTCCGTGCTCATCAAACCATTCAGTGACCACTCGTGCCCTGCAGACCATGTGATCCAAGCAAACTTGTTGAATTCCAATTCCACTTCCTCTCTCTGTTCTCCTCTCTGTTTTCCTTTATCTGTTTCCCTCTCTGTTTTCCTCTCTCTGTTTTCCTCTCTGTTCTCCTCTCACTGTTCTCCTCTCTGTTTTCCTCTCTCTGTTCTCACTCTGTTTTCCTCTCTCTTTTCTCCTCTCTGTTTTCCTCTCTGTTTTCCTCTCTCAGTTCTCTTCTCTCTGTTTTCCTCTCTGTTTTCTCCTCTCTGTTCTCCTCTCTGTTCTCCTCTCTCTGTTCTCTCTCTGTTTTCCTCTCTCTGTTTTCCTCTCTCTGTTTTCCTCTCTGTTTTCCTCTCTCTGTTCTCTTCTCTCTATTTTCCTCTCTCTTTTCTCCTCTCTCTGTTTTCCTCTCTCTGTTCTCCTCTCTGTTTTCCTCTCTCTGTTCTCTCTCTGTTTTCCTCTCTCTGTTTTCCTCTCTCTGTTTTCCTCTCTGTTTTCCTCTCTCTTTTCTCCTCTCTCTATTTTACTCTCTCTGTTCTCCTCTCTCTGTTCTCCTCTCTCTGTTTTCCTCTCTCAGTTTTCCTCTCTGTTTTCCTCTCTCTGTTCTCTTCTCTCTATTTTCCTCTCTCTTTTCTCCTCTCTCTGTTTTCCTCTCTCTGTTCTCCTCTCTGTTTTCCTCTCTCTGTTCTCTCTCTGTTTTACTCTCTCTGTTTTCCTCTCTCTTTTCTCCTCTCTCTATTTTACTCTCTCTGTTCTCCTCTCTCTGTTCTCCTCTCTCTATTTTACTCTCTCTGTTCTCCTCTCTCTGTTCTCCTCTCTGTTTTCCTCTCTCTGTTCTCTCTCTGTTTTCCTCTCTCTGTTCTCCTCTCTGTTCTCCTCTCTCTGTTCTCCTCTCTCTGTTTTTCACTTCTGTTCTCCTCTCTCTGTTCTCCTCTCTCTGTTTTCCTCTCTCTGTTTTCCTCTCTGTTTTTTCCTCGTTCTGTTTTGTCCTCTCTCTGTTCCTCTCTCTGTTCTCCTCTCTCTGCTTCCCTCTCTCTGTTTTCCTCTCTCCTTTCTCTCTCTGTTTTCCTCTCTCTGCTTCCCTCTCTCTGTTTTCCTCTCTCCTTTCTCTCTCTGTTTTCCTCTCTCCTTTCTCTCTCTGTTTTCCTCTCTCTGTTTACCTCTCTCTGTTCTCCTCTCTCTGTTTTTCTCTCTCTATTTTTCTCTCTCTGTTTTTCTCCTCTCTGTTTTAGTCTCTCTGTGTTCCACTCTCTCTGTTTTCCACTCTCTGTTTTCTACTCTGTTCTTCCCTCTGTTTTTCCCTCTCTGTTTTCCTCTCTCTGTTCTCCTCTCTGTTTTCCTCTCTCTGTTCTCCTCTCTGTTTTCCTCTCTGTTTTCCTCTCTCTGTTTTCCTCTCTCTGTTATCCTCTCTCTGTTTTCCTCTCTCTGTTTTCCTCTCTCCTTTCTCTCTCTGTTTTCCTCTCTCTGTTTACCTCTCTCTGTTATCCTCTCTCTGTTTTTCTCTCTCTATTTTTCTCTCTCTGTTTTTCTCCTCTCTGTTTTAGTCTCTCTGTGTTCCACTCTCTCTGTTTTCCACTCTCTGTTTTCTACTCTGTTCTTCCCTCTGTTTTTCCCTTTTGTTTTACTCTCTCTGTTCTCCTCTCTCTGTTCTCCTCTCTGTTTTCCTCTCTCTGTTCTCTCTCTGTTTTCCTCTCTCTGTTCTCCTCTCTGTTCTCCTCTCTCTGTTCTCCTCTCTCTGTTTTTCACTTCTGTTCTCCTCTCTCTGTTCTCCTCTTTCTTTTTTCCTCTCTCTGTTTTCCTCTCTCTGTTTTCCTCTCTCTGTTTTCATCTCTCTTTTTTCCTCTCTGTTTTCCTCTCTCTGTTCGCCCCTCTCTGTTCTCCTCTCTCTGTTCTCCTCTCTCTATTTTACTCTCTCTGTTCTCCTCTCTCTGTTTTCCTCTCTCTGTTTTCCTCTCTCTGTTTTCCTCTCTCTGTTTTCCTCTCTCTGTTTTCATCTCTCTTTTTTCCTCTCTGTTTTCCTCTCTCTGTTCGCCCCTCTCTGTTCTCCTCTCTCTGTTCTCCTCTCTCTATTTTACTCTCTCTGTTCTCCTCTCTCTGTTTTCCTCTCTCTGTTTTCCTCTCTCTGTTTTCCTCTCTCTGTTTTCCTCTCTCTGTTTTCTCCTCTCTCTGTTATCCTCTCTCTGTTTTCATCTCTCTTTTTTCCTCTCTGTTTTCCTCTATCTGTTGCCCCTCTCTGTTTGCCTCTCTCTGTTTTTCCTCTCTCTGTTCTCCTCTCTCTATTTTACTCTCTCTGTTCTCCTCTCTCTGTTTTCCTCTCTCTATTTTCCTCTCTCTGTTCTCCTCTCTCTGTTCTCCTCTCTCTGTTCTCCTCTCTCTGTTCTCCTCTCTCTATTTTACTCTCTCTGTTCTCCTCTCTCTGTTCTCCTCTCTCTATTTTACTCTCTCTGTTCTCCTCTCTCTGTTCTCCTCTCTCTGTTTTCCTCTCTGTTTTCCTCTCTCTGTTCTCCTCTCTCTGTTTTCCTCTCTGTTTTCCTCTCTCTGTTCTCCTCTCTCTGTTTTCCTCTCTGTTTTCCTCTCTCTGTTTTCCCCTCTCTGGAGAGCAGCACAAATGGACAACACTGTAGACTCTAAAAATAGTTTCAAAGAACAATGATGAATGTAGAAGGAAACTTGCTTTGGTAAAAGCAGAGTAGAGATACTTAACATTTGAGAGATAGAAAATTGATGAGAGAGAGGGAGAGAGGGAAAGAGGGAGAGAGGGAGAGTGAGTCTGATGGGGGCATTGGGGCGATGTGCTACAGGTCTCTGTGCGTACGCCCTGAAGGAATTTAATTGTGTTGAGGTTAAGGGGTTGGGGGATTCATCTGGAACGTGTTCTGAAGCGGTTTCCTTTCGGTGAGATGTCAGCCACACTCAAACACATAGCTGAGAGCGAACGGAGCACGGAAAGAGGGGGTGAGGGGAAGAAAGAGAGAGGGGGAGAGGCAGTAGGAGAGAATGAAGGAGAAACATGAGGAAAATAAGCCAATTATTCAGAGGCAGGTATCCGGGAGTTATGGAGCGCCGAGCGGATTCCCCCTGTGTGATGAGATCAGGTGTCTCTGAACGCACTAATTAGAAGTTCCGCTCGGGGATCGGCTCGCTAGGTCTGACTCTTTAACCCAGAGGAAGATCCCTCAGTAAAGGCACTGTTTCCTCTCACCCTTCTGCCATCTTCTTTTCTCTCTTCTCTCTTCTCTCTCATCTTTTTCCCTTTTACCTTGTTTTTTTTGCGTTTGACTTTGACAAATCCCTAAGCTTATTGTTTTAGAAGAAAGTCTAATGTTGGCAGGTCGTCTCTGTGACAACAACAAACCGTGTGACTGTCATTAGTAAGAAGCCAGAGAGGCTAGATTTGCTGAGGCACAGAAAACTCTATAAACAAGACTCTATTGGATTACTCCAGTATTAAAGGATGAGGGGGAGGCACCCAGCCTCTGCTCCAAAGTTAATTAAGAGAAACCACCACATACTAATGTAACTCTTCTCCCGCTGACCATCCTGTTCTAATACTGTAATAAACAAATAATACTGTTTATCTGAATCCCTTTGTTGCCACCAGCAATAGGTGAGTCTTCGAGTAGTCAGTTAGAAATGAAGATGAATACCAGAAACAAAGGCAGTGCGACCCAGAAACTGCGGAGTCAAATTGTAGAAGGGGAGTGTGTGTTAGCCAGCTGGCAGGGCCAACCCACCCGACTGGCCCATATGATGGCTGATTTACAGTATTCCACAGTTTCATTACTCAGATGGATGTGGCCGCATGGGCTGGCCCAGATTAAGATTAGGACGCGTGAATCAATGCAGCGAGGGACACAAATGCATTATTGGCTGTTCGAAAACAAGGGAATGGCCACCAGGGGAATCTATTTGCATAATTAATGTGCACTATGCAGGAATCGCTCCACCATTTCCTGGATGATAAAATTCAAATAGTTCACCTAATTTCAGTTTATGTGACAAAACAAACTAGTATAGTTTAGAGAATCATTGGACAATCTGAACAGCTGTGAAATGTATTTTCTATAACCAAAAATATTGTATGTTCAGTTGTTTGAAGACGGTGTACAAAACCAAAAGCAAAAGACCTAAAAAATGGAACTTGACAATGGGAAGCACAGAAATAGAGGACATTGAACAGCTCTACCGCTTCTTAGACTTGCTTTCAGTGAGAATGACAGATCTATAACATACATTGATACATGTGAATTTGGTCGGATCGCCCAAAAAGTTACATCTCGCAGCTTTAAAAGAGGGATATGGAACAGTCATCCGTCAGAGGGCCATAGAGGTGTCCACCTAATGTGTGTGTTTGTGGCGTAAGTGTGTGAATGTGTGAGGGGGGTCTGTGTGTGTGTTTAGGAGAGAGAGAGATGGCAATGTTAACACGTTTCCCATGCCAATAAAGCCCCTTGAATTGAATTGGGGAGAGAGAGAGAGAGAGAGAGAGAGAGAGAGAGAGAGAGAGAGAGAGAGAGAGAGAGAGAGAGAGAGAGAGAGAGACTCTATCTGTGAGAAAGATCAGTCCTGAGATCTCTTCGGACAGACATAGTCCAACTCCCTCACACACCGATACACAGTAGAGAAAATCCCTCCTTTCTTTGGTGGAGTGTATTAGATGGGATGGTGGTAAACTCTCTCCTCTCACTGGACTCCAGTAGTTGTAGGCTTTATTAAACAGGGCCTGAGCTCTACCTCTGTCCAGCCAGCCTCCCCTAAGTACAGTAAATATACCCACTGAATTAGGCCAATGTTGATCACACACTGACGTCACCCCGATAGAGAGAGAGAGAGAGAGAGAGAGAGAGAGAGAGAGAGAGGATTATGTAACGTCTCTGACTACACACAAAGGACACATGTTGAAACATGGTTCTAAGAAAAGGTTGTAAAGGGAAGCGAGGGAAAAGGGCAAAAGGCATAGCTAGTATTCTATGTTATTAAGGTTCCATATTGATATTACCTGTCTTTCCTGACTGTAAGTGTTATAGACAAAAGTTAAATGTGTTTCTAATAACTTCAACATAGTGGGGAAAGAAATATTCTTTAGTTGTGACCTACCTGGATTCGGTGCCATGTAGCAAAAATAACTGTTTTTTGACATTGGATCAAAGTATTGACTCAGAGCTACAAAATGGTATATCATACAATGCAGTTGAGAAACAATGGGAAAGTATTTCTGCTTTTTAACCCCACTTTTAAGAAAATGGTCCTTGAATATTTTGGTACCTACTTGAGAGCTGTTCTTTGTCTACACTCATTCAGCATCGCTCACATCGCCCCACCCATCTCTAAGGATTCACATGAGGCCATGTGCTAAACAGAGTGAGTAGTGTAGTAAACAACCAAAGATTTCAAGATTAAAAGTGGCAAAAGTAGTAGCCTACAATAAGGAAAAACTCCAGGTAAAAATACACTTTAAATAATGCAATCCTTGGCCTATATTGTAATCTGACTTTGGTGCAGGACATGTTATTCTTTACATTACAGTCTCTGGTAAACACACACTATATCAAATAAAATCAAATTTTTATTTGTCACAGGCACAGGATACAGAAGGTGTAAACAGTACAGTGAAATGTTACTTGCATATTTGCATAATAGCAATATAAAAGACAAAAAGTGTCCAGATACAAATAGTTTATAAATATTTAAAAATTCTAAGATGATGCTTACCCAGACACACTTGTCTAAATTGATGGGTCATGTGAAATGGGTCACATCTACTCCCGCTCCCCCTCTCCGGCGCTCGACTTCCTGATTACCTCCACTATATCTGTCACTCCTTTTGGTTCCTTCCCCAGGCGTTATTATTTCTGTTCCTGCGTTGCATGTCTGTACGCTACTCGTGTTTCTTGTTTTGTTCATTTATTTATTAAATTCACTCCCTCTATTTGCTTCCCGAATATTTTTTAATTGAACCTTTATTTAACTAGGCATGTCAGTTAAGAACAAATTCTTATTTACAATGACGGCCTACCAAAAGGCAAAAGACCTCCTGCGGGGATGGGGCCTGGGATTAAAAATAATGATAAATTAAATAAAAATATAGGATAAAACACACATCACAACAAGAGAGACAACACAACACTACATAAAGAGAGATCTAAGATGACAACATAACATGACAGCAACACATGACAGCACAGCATGGTAGCAACACAACTTGACAACAACATGGTAGCAACACAACATGGCAGCACAACATGGTAGCAGCACAAAACAGAGTACAAATATTGTTGGGCACAGACAACAGCACAAAGAGCAAGAAGGTAGAGACAACAATACATTACACAAAGCAGCCAGAACTGTCAGTAAGAGTGTCCATGATTGAGTCATTGAATGAATAGATTGAGATAAAACTGTCCAGTTAGAGTATTTGTTGCATCTCGTTCCAGTCACTATCTGCAGGGAACTGAAAAGACGAGCAACCCAGGGATGTGTGTGCTTTGGGGACCTTTAACAGAATGTGACTGGTGGAACGGTGTTGTATGTGGAGCATGAGGGCTGCAGTAGATATCTCAGATAGTGGGGAGTGAGGCCTAAGAGGGTTTTATAAATAAGCAACAACAAGTGGGTCTTGCAACCGGTATACAGAGATTACAAGTTTAGAGAAGAGTATAGAGTGCAGTGATGTGTCTATAAGGAGCATTGGTGGCAAATCTGATGGCTGAAGGGTAAAGAACATCCAGCCGCTCGAGAGCACCCTTGACTGCCGATCTATAAATTACATCTCCATAATCTAGCATGGTCATCTGAATCAGGGTTAGTTTGGCAGCTGAAAGAGGAGTGTTTACGATAGAGGAAACCAAGTCTAGATTTAACTTTAGGTCTGTAGCTTTGATATGTGCTGAGAGAAGGACAGTGTACCGTCTAGCCATACTCCCAAGTACTTCTATGAGGTGACTACCTCAAGCTCTAAACCCTCAGAGGTAGTAATCACACCTGTGGGGAGAGTGGCATTCTTCTTAACTAACCACATGACCTTTGTTTTGGAGGTGTTCAGAGCAAGGTTAACCTGTTAGGGCTAGGGGGCAGTATTTACACGGCCGGATAAAAAACGTACCCGATTTAATCTGGTTATTACTACTGCCCAGAAACTAGAATATGCATATAATTATTGGCTTTGGATAGAAAACACCCTAAAGTTTCTAAAACTGTTTGAATGGTGTCTGTGAGTATAACAGAACTCATATGGCAGGCAAAAACCTGAGAAGATTCTGTACAGGAAGTGCCCTCTCTGACCATTCCTTTGGCTTCTTGACTCTCTTTATTGAAAATTTAGGATCTTTGCTGTAACGTGACACTTCCTACGGCTCCCATAGGCTCTCAGAAACCGGGAAAAAGCTGAATGGTGGCTTTGCAGGCCCTGGCTGAAAAACATTAGCGCGTTTGGATAGTGGTCGGTCAGAGTACTATGAGACTGAGGCGCGTGCACGAGGGGACACCATGTTTTTATTACCTCTGTCTTTGGACTAAAACACGGTTTCCCGGTCGGAATATTATCGCTTTTTTACGAGAAAAATGGCATAAAAATTGATTTTAAACAGCGGTTGACATGCTTCGAAGTACGGTAATGGAATATTTAGAATTTTTTTGTCACGAAACGCGTCGGGCGCGTCACCCTTCTTTACCCTTTCGGATAGTGTCTTGAACGCACGAACAAAACACCGCTATTTGGATATAACTATGGATTATTTTGAACCAAACCAACATTTGTTATTGAAGTAGAAGTCCTGGGAGTGCATTCTGACGAAGACAGCAAAGGTAATAAAAAATGTCTTATAGTAAATCTGACTTTGGTGAGGGCTAAACTTGGTGGGTGTCTAAATAGCTAGCCGTGATGGCTGGGCTATCTACGCAGAATATTGCAAAATGTGCTTTCACCGAAAAGCTATTTTAAAATTGGACATAGCGAGTGCATAGAGGAGTTCTGTATCTATAATTCTTAAAATAATTATTATGTTTTTTGTGAACGTTTATCGTGAGTAATTTAGTAAATTCACCGGAAGTTTGCGGGGGGTATGCTAGTTCTGAACGTCACATGCTAATGTAAAAAGCTGTTTTTTGATATAAATATGAACTTGATTGAACAAAACATGCATGTATTGTATAACATAATGTCCTAGAAGTGTCATCTGATGAAGATCATCAAAGGTTAGTGCTGCATTTAGCTGTGGTTTGGGTTTATGTGACATTATATGCTAGCTTGAAAAATGGGTGTCTGAAAATGGTGTTCCTGACTTTTTCTGTGGCTAAACCAACAAGGCTCATAATCTAACACTCATTTCTAACACATTTATTTACAGATGGAATACAGGTTTGATATTAAGGCACATAAAAGTCCACATGTTCCAGAAGGCATTTCTGCCCCAAAAAAATGAATTTTGATCAAATATTATATAATAATAATGATTTGAAATGCCTCTCCTGTGAGTGATGTGCGACATACAGTATGCCTAGATTTCTGAATCGGGTAACAGTTTAGTAGCAGTGATCTTCTATAATAAATACTGATTGGATTGATCGCGTGTTTGACTGTTATACTGAGGACTGATGTTGCCAGTGTTAGATTGGCATAGATTTCCATTCCTGCGATTCAAGTGTTTTTGTGCAATTATATTTTTTTTATGAATGAGAGGAAGAGTCATTTGTCTCTCAAATTGATTATGTGCTGATAAATCTCTCTCTCTCTCTCTCAATTTTTCAATTTAAGAGGCTTTATTGACATGGAAAACACATGTTTACGTTGTCAAATCAAGTGAAATAGATAATAAACAAATATACAATAAAAAATGAACAGTAAAAATTTCACTCACGAAAGTTCCAAAAGAATAAAGACATTTCAAATGTAATATTATGTTGATATACAGTGTTGCAAATAGTTGAAGTACAAAAGGGAAAATACATCAACGTAAATGTGGGTTGTATTTCCAGTGGTGTTTGTTCTTCACTGGTTGCCCTTTTCTTGTGGCAACAGGACACGCATCTTGCAAGAGGTCACCCAATAGATATCGGAGTTTATCAAAATTGGTTTTGTTTTCGAATTCTTTGTGGGTCTGTGTTATTCTGAGGGAAATATGTGTCTCTAATATGGTCATAGTTTTGGCAGCAGGTTAGGAAGTGCATCTCAGTTTCCACCTCATTTTGTGGGCAGTGTGCACATAGCCTGTCTTCTCTTGAGAGCTAGGTCTGCCTAAGGCGGCCTTTCTCAATAGCAAGGCAATGCTCACTGAGTTTGTGCATAGTCACAGATTTCCTTACTTTTGGGTCATACAGAGTGGTCAGGTATTCTGCCACTGTGTACTCTCTGTTTTGGGCCAAATAGTCTTCTAGTTTGCTCATTTTATTTGTTTCAAATAATTATCTTTTTGTTTTCTCATGATTTGCTTGGGTCTAATTGTATTGCTGTCCTGGGGCTCTGTGGGGTCTGTTTGTGTTTGTGAACAGAGCCCCAGGACCAGCTTGCTTACGGGACTCTTCTCCAGGTTCATCTCTCCGTAGGTGATGGCTTTGTTATGGAAGGTTTGGGAATCGCTTCCTTTTAGGCATTATTTCGTGCTTTTCGTTGTATACTCAAGAAATATTTCTGCAGAAGTTTCAATTTGGTGTGTCCCATTTTGTGAATTCTTGGTTATTGAGCGGTCCGCAGACTTCACTACCATGAAGGGCAATGGGTTCTATAACTGATTCAATAATTTATTAGCCAGATCCTAATTAGTATGGCAATTATATATTGCTTTTGATGGCAGATATGGCCCTTCTTGCCTTGTCTCTGAGATTGTTAACAGCTTTGTGGAAGTTACCTGTGTCGCTGATGTTTAGGCCGAGGTATGTATTGTTTTTTTTGTGTGCTCTAGGTCAATCGTGTCTAGATGGAATTTGTATTTCTGGTCCTGGCAACTGGACCTTTTTTGGAACACCATTATTTTTTATCTTAGTGAAATTTACTGTCAGGGCCCAGGTCTGACAGAATCTGTGCAGAAGATCTAGGTGCTGCTGTAGGCCCTCCTTGGTTGTGGACAGAAGCACCAGATCATCAGCAAACAGTAGACATTTGACTTCAGTTTCTAGAAGGTTGAGGTCGGGTGCTGTAGCGCCCGGGGGGCTTAAGCTGGGGCTTAAGCTGCATCCCTGTCTCACCCCATGGCTCTGTGGAAAGAAATGTGTGTGTTTTTTGGCCATTTTAACCACACACTTGTTGTTTTTCCCTCAACACCACCTTCAATCATTTTGTATAGAAGAACAACATGCCAAATTGAGTCAAAAGCGTTTTGAAATCAAGCATGAGAAGACTTTGCCTTTGTTTTGGTTTGTTTGTTTGTCAATTATGGTGTGTAGGGTGAATACGGGGTCAGTCGTACAGTAATTTGGTAAAAGCCAATTTGACATTTGCTCAGTACATTGTTTTCCCTGAGGTAATGTACGAGTTTGCTGTTAATGATAGTGCAGAAGATTTTCCCAAGGTTGCTGTTGACGCATATCCCACGGTAGTTAATGGGGTAAAATTTGTATCCACTTTTGTGGATTGGGGTGATCAGTCCTAGGCTCCAAATATTGGGGAAGATGCCAGAGCTAAGGATGATGTTAAAGAGTTTATGTATGGCCAATTGGAATCTGTATATTCTATCATTACATTCAGGGCACCATCAATGCCACACAACTTTTCGGGTTGGAGGGTTTGTATTTTGTCCTGTAGTTCATTCAATGTAATTCGAGAATCCAGTGTGTTCTGGTAGTCTTTAATAGTTGATTCTAAGATTTGTAATTGATCATCTATATGTTTTTACGGGTTGTTCTTTGTTATTGAGCCAAAAAGACTGTAGAAGTGGTTTATCCATACATGACCATTTGTCATTATTGTTAATTTTCTTAGGTTGTCTGCTTGAAGTTTTTAGATTTGATTGGGAAGCTGAGAGGTCAACTATACTGTTTAGGTTTTCTACTGCCAAGTTTACACCTTCACTGTTACAGTGAAATGTTTGGGGTGTCAGTGGGCTGACTGTTAACGCTCTGAGAGACTCTGGGTTGAGGTCAGTGATAAAGTAGTTTACATACAGTACTACTGCCAAGAGATGACCTATAGGTGTACCGACAGTAGGAGTCCCCTCGAAGCCTACCATTGACTATGTCTCTTTCTCTCTCCTCTCTATGGCTCTCTCTATCCCTCTCTCTTTTCCTCTATCCATTTTTCTCTCTCTCTCCCTCTCTCTCTCTCTCACTTACACACACTTCATTCATTCTCAGTTGTGCAAGTATCCATATCTACCATCAAAATCAACCTCTCTCTCTCTCTCTCTCTCTCTCATCCCATTACTCTACTTCTTTAGGTAATTCTCTCTGTCCATGGTTGTCTCTGTCCATGGTTGTCTCTGTCCATGGTTGTCTCTGTCCATGGTTGTCTCTGTCCATGGTTGTCTCTGTCCATGGTTGTCTCTGTCCATGGTTGTCTCTGTCCATGGTTGTCTCTGTCCATGGTTGTCTCTGTCCATGGTTGTCTCTATCCATGGTTGTCTCTGTCCATGGTTGTCTCTGTCCATGGTTGTCTCTGTCCATGGTTGTCTCTGTCCATGGTTGTCTCTGTCCATGGTTGTCTTTGTCCATGGTTGTCTCTGTCCATGGTTGTCTCTGTCCATGGTTGTCTCTATCCATGGTTGTCTCTGTCCATGGTTGTCTCTGTCCATGGTTGTCTCTGTCCATGGTTGTCTCTGTCCATGGTTGTCTGTGTCCGCCATGGTTGTGTCTTTCCATGGTTGTTTCTATCCATGGTTGCCTCTGTCCGCCATGGTTGTCAACTCTGTAAGCACTCGCTCAGACATTCTTCCCTAAACTCCTCATCCTGCTGCTCCCCAAAACTCATCACAACCATCCTGTCTGCTCATTGCATTTTCCTTGTGCATGCACGTGCGCACACACACACACACACACACACACACACACACACACACACACACACACACACACACACACACACACACACACACCCTGCTACACACACCCTTGAAGCAACGTCAAGTCACCCTTGATTAGGTTCTCTGGGTGCCTTAAGAAGGAGGCCCTTAGGAGGGTGTCCCTCCTCTCCTTAGACTCTGACATGCAGATTTTCTCAGTCTGGATGTCTCTACCATCCCTGTGTTGTTCCATGTACTGAACCTGGACTCGGTTTGCACACTTTGTAGTTTTGCATGATTTGACTTGTTCGTTTCAGTGGCAGTATGTTGAAGTGCACCTATGAACATGAACATGCACACACACACACGCACACACGCAACCCATACCCCAGTTGATTACAAACCGGAGCTGAATGCATATCATGTGATCTGGGGTCCCCTTGGTGTTTTTCCCTTTCCTTTCAGCTGAACAAAAACCTCCTGACGACGGGATAATTGATCCATCATAATTTTAATGCAGCACAATATGTTATCCGGCACTGCTGCTATTCATTAAGTACCACAGCCCAATATGGAGAGAGAGAGTGAGACAGAGACAGAGCGAGAGAGTGACAGAGACAGAGATAGACAGACAGTCAGAGATAGTGAAATAACGTCTGTGAGTGTAATGTTTACTGTACATTTGTATTGTTTATTTCACTTTTGTTTATTATCTCCTTCACTTTCTTTGGCAATGTTAACATATGTTTCCCATGCCAATAAAGCCCTTGAATTGAGAGAGCGAGAGAGAGAGAGAGAGAGAGAGAGAGAGAGAGAGAGAGAGAGAGAGAGAGAAAGAGAGAGAGAGAGAGAGAGAGAGAATCAGAGCTGATGACAAAGAAGCCTCTTTGTTTGAGCTAAGCATTGGTCCACATATTTCTCCTCTAGAAAACTAGGGAACCAGCAACAGAGTTGGAACATTAGTGACATTTATATCACTGAGTAGAGGAAATGACACCTACCATGTGGAGATCATGTTAATGGAGATGGGGATCCCCACCATGTGGAGATCATGTTAATGGAGATGGTGATCCCCACCATGTGGAGATCATGTTAATGGAGATGAGGATCCCCACCATGTGGAGATCATGTTAATGGAGATGTGGATCCCCACCATGTGGAGATCATGTTAATGGAGATGAGGATCCCCACCATGTGGAGATCATGTTAATGGAGATGTGGATCCCCACCATGTGGAGATCATGTTAATGGAGATGAGGATCCCCACCATGTGGAGATCATGTTAATGGAGATGGTGATCCCCACCATTTGGAGATCATGTTAATGGATATGAGTATCCCCACCATGTGGAGATCATGTTAATGGAGATGTGGATCCCCACCATGTGGAGATCATGTTAATGGAGATGGGGATCCCCACCATGTGGAGATCATGTTCATGGAGATGGGGATCCCCACCATGTGGAGATCATGTTCATGGAGATGGGGATCCCCACCATGTGGAGATCATGTTAATGGAGATGAGTATCCTCACCATGTGGAGATCATGTTAATGGAGATGAGGATCCCCACCATGTGGAGATCATGTTCATGGAGATGGGGATCCCCACCATGTGGAGATCATGTTCATGGAGATGGGGATCCCCACCATGTGGAGATCATGTTCATGGAGATGGGGATCACCCTCATTTGGAGATCATGTTTATTTTTTCATTGAATATCTGAAACATACAATATACTTGCAGTGAAGCCACTCAACAACTGCATCATACCAGTCATCCAACAGACTGCCATCCTGAGCGACACACAGAAGCGTCCAGGGTCAATGCCCTGCTCAAGGGCACAATGACAGATCTCCCACAAGGCCAAAAAATGTGAACTCGATGTAACGAGTGTCGTGTGTGGAGGACCAAGACGCAACAGGGAAGTGTATACTCATCTTCACTTTTTAATATTGAAGAAGGAGAAACAAAATAAACACGTATACAATTAACAAAAACGACACTAACAGTTCTGTCAGGTGACAAGCACAAAACAGAATACAACTACCCACAATCCACAATACAAACACACCCCTAATTATAGGACCTTCAATCAGAGGCAACGATAGACAGCTGCCTCCAACTGAAGGCCCCAACACCAATTAACTAAACATAGAAATACAAATGACTAGAAAGAACATAGAAATAAACTAACATAGAACAATAACCAAAACCCTGGACTAATAAATCAAATACCCCTCTCTACATGGACACATACACACAACCACCCTGAACCACATAAAACAAATACCCCCTGCCACGTCCTGACCAAACTAAACACTAACAAATAACACCTTTACAGGTCAGAACATGACACTCGAACCCTCCAAGATGCTCCCACAGTTCCCCAATAGCTGTCCCTCAACCATTCGAGACCTCTCCCACAGTCCCCCCCAAGAAGAAAATTTAAATACAATTTATTCCATTCCCGGCCCCCAAGAACCCCCCAATGCACCAACAACCAAGAGAATGAACTAAAGAGAAAAAAGAAAAAGAAAACAGCAAAGAATGCAAAACGATTCAAAAACTAAAACAACAAAAAGGACATCAAGGACAACTAAAATTATAACAACAATGCCAACTGTATATGTTTGTGTGCATGTCTGGCACTATTACATGTATGTGTGTGTTGTTGTATGCCTTTATTCGAATGAGAGTGTGTGTATATGCGTGTGTACAAACACCTGCACGGCATCAGCCTCAGGCAAACCGGCATTAGTTGTAAAAACATTGTCCTTCAGTGTCAATCAAACATACTTTTTATGTTTTATTCAGACTTAAAAAAAAATGTTTATCTTTGACCATCATTCTATCTCCCGCACAGCAACTCCACTCCCACTTGTCTCCAATTCCACATACCAACCCTCAGCTTCCCTCAGCCCATCCCATCTATCTATGATGGCCACCCTCTTCGGGTTTCTACTCAACACGTATCTTTCAACTATGCTGTGATGTTTAACGTACAATTTCAATCTATCTAATCGAATAGGATCCACAGATTGTGAGTTGAAGATAAATACTTTTACTAAGAGTATTAGTATATTAGTAATTGACTGATTCGGTCTCTCTAGATCTCTTAACAGTACTATTTCTAGGGTCAATTTAAGATCAATGCTATGCATTTTCAGCCATTCCTGAACCTGAGACCAGAAACTACCTGAGGGCAATTCCAAAACAAATGGTCTATTGATTCTGTATCCTCACAACACAATCTGCAGAGCTTCGATGATTTTATGCCCCAAATATTCAACATTTTGTTGTTGGCAAGATTTCCATATAATAATTTTAGCTGAAAAGCACGAAGTCTTGAATCTTGCGTTGTTTTATATATCAACTCATACACCCTGTACCATAGAATCGGTACATCAAAAATCTCTTCCCAACTATTTTGCAATCTGTATGGCACAGTTGTCAACATCCTGGTCCTCAAATGAAACTGGTATACTTTCCTATTTATGCTATTTTTATTCCTCCGCCAGTTTTGATCCTTTATATTGGGCAGACAAACCAGTTCCCTACCTCCTCCCGCTGCCACCTGCCTCCTCCATTTTTGGGGTAATGCTGTAATCAATTGGTTGTACTCTTGGATTGAGCAGATTTTCCCATACAATTCTGATAACTCCATGAAGGACATAACTCTACCATTCCAATTTACAATATTACAACAACAAAAAATTTAATTTTTTTTTTTTTCTACCGCATCATTGATTGTATGTTGTTTTACTCCATGTGTAACTCTGTGTTGTTGTATTTTCAATTAATCGAAAATGAGACATGGCAATCTGCACAAAGGCAAAAAGGCAATTTTAAACAATGGATGTGTCACGCCCTGACCGTAGAGATCCTTATTATTCTCTAGGTTTGGTTAGGTCAGGGCGTGACTCGGGTGGGAAAATCTATGTTTTCTGTTTAGTGTCTGTACCTGACGGAACTGTGCGTTTTCGTTTTTGCTTTTGTTATTTTGTTTGAGTGTGTTTATGAATAAAGAAATCATGAACACTTACTACGCTGCGCCTTGGTCCACTTCAACTTCTCCTTCAGACGAGCGTTACAGAACCTCCCACCAAAAACGGACCAAGCAGTGTGGCCAGGATAGTTGGACATGGGAGGAGATCCTGGATGGCAAAGGGCCCTGGACTCGGATTGGGGAATATCGCCGTCCAAGGGAGGAGATAGAGGCAGCAAAGGAGGAACGGCGACACTACGAGGAACTAGCACGGCAACAACGGAAGCCCGAGAGGCAGCTCCCAAAAAGTTTTTCGGGGGGGGCACATGGGGAGATTGGCGGAGTCAGGGTTGAGACCTGAGCCAACTCCCCATGCTTACCGTGGGGAGCGTGTGACCAGTCAGGCACCGTGTTATGCGGTGATGCGCACTGTATCTCCAGTGCGCATTCATAGCCCGGTGCGCTCTGTGCCTGCGCCCCACATTTGCCGTGCTAGAGTGGGCATTCAGCCAGGACGGATGGTGCCGGCTCAGCGCTCCTGGTCTCCAGTACACCTCCTTGGTCCAGGATATCCTGCGCCAGCTCTACGCACTGTGTCGCCAGTGCGCCTTCACAGCCCAGTTCGTCCTATGCCAGCGCCCCACACTTGCCGGGATAAAGTGAGCATCCAGCCAGGATGGGTTGTGCCAGCCCTACACTCCAGAAATCCAGTGCGCCTCCACGGCCCAGTATATCCTGTGCCAGCTCCGCGCACCCGGTCTCCAGTGCGTCTCTTCAGTCCGGTGAGACCTGTTCCGGCTCCACGTACGAAGCCTCTAGTGATGATCCATGGTTCGAAGCATCCAGTGATGATCCATGGCACGAAGCCTCCAGTGATGATCCATGGCCCGGAGCCTGTAGTGATGATCCATGGCACGAAGCCTCCAGTGATAATCCATGGCCCGGAGCCTCCAGTGATAATCCATGGCACGAAGTCTCCAGTGATGATCCATGGCCCGGAGCCTGTAGTGATGATCCATGGCACGAAGCCTCCAGTGATTATCCATGGCCCGGAGCCTCCAGTGATGATCCATGGCACGGAGCCTCCAGTGATGATCCATGGCCCGGAGCATCCAGTGATGATCTATGGCACGAAGCCTCCAGTGATGATCCATGGCGCGGAGCCTGTAGAGACGATCCATGGCTTGGAGCCTGCAGCGACGGTCCCCGGTCCGGAGTCTCCAGCGACGGTCCCCGGTCCGGAGCCTCCAGCGACGGTCCCCTGTCCGGAGCCTCCAGCGACGGTCCCCTGTCCGGAGCCTCCAGCGATGGTCCCCAGTCCGGAGCCTCCAGCTACGGTCCCCAGTCCGGAGCCTCCAGCGACGGTCCGCAACCCAGAGTCTCCAGCGACGGTCCGCAGTCCAGAGTCTTCAGCGACGGTCGGCAGTCCAGAGCCTCCAGCGACGGTCGGCAGTCCAGAGCCTCCAGCGACGGTCGACAGTCCAGAGCCTCCAGCGACGGTCGGCAGTCCAGAGCCTCCAGCGACGGTCGGCAGTCCAGAGCCTCCAGCGACGGTCGGCAGTCCAGAGCCTCCAGCGGGGGCTCCCAGTCCAGAGCCTCCGGCGACGATCTAAGATCTGGTTCCTTCAGCAATGATCCAGGGTCCGGAGCCTCCGGCAACGGTCCACAGTCCGGTTCCACGAAAGTGGGGGGAGCCCCAAGCGGAGGGGGATCTGCGTTCCACACCGGAGCCTCCGACAAGTGGAGATGCCCACCCGGACCCTCCCCTATAGGTTCAGGTTTGCGGCTGGAAACCGCACCTTTGGGGGGGTGTACTGTCACGTCCTGACCGTAGAGATCCTTATTATTCTCTAGGTTTGGTTAGGTCAGGGTGTGACTTGGGTGGGAAAATCTATGTTTTCTGTTTAGTGTCGGTACCTTACGGAACTGTGCGTTTTCGTTTTCGCTTTTGTTATTTTGTTTGAGTGTGTTTATGAATAAAGAAATCATGAACACTTACCACGCTGCGCCTTGGTCCACTTCAACTTCTCCTTCAGACGAGCGTTACAGGATGAGCTTTTCTTAGTATTCTATTTGAGGACCAGGGTTCAAGTAAAACTTTTGAATAAGTGATGTTCTTAGAGAGAGGTTTAGTGCTTCTATATTTAATAATCTCAACCCACCCACCCAATTCATATTCATTATATTGATAAGCACGCTTTATTTTGTCTGGTTTAGCATCCCAGATAAAGCAAAATATTTTTGCTCATATGATTTGAAAAACAAATCATCAGGAGTAGGCAGCGCCATAAGTAAGTGAGTAAACTGAGATATGACTAAGGAGTTAATCAGGGCCATTTTTCCATAAATAGACCTTGGTTGCAGGATCTTGTCTATTTTTACATGTTTTCTATTGAAATTCATTATGGAGAGCTTATTTATATATTTTGTGATATGAATACCAAGTACAGTATGTCTACTTCACCATCAGACCATTTTATAGGTAAACTGCAGGGTAATGTAAAAGTAGTATTTTTTAAAGATCCAATACTTAATATTGTACACTTATGAAAGTTAGGTTTTAGTCCAGAGAGTACAGAAAAGTTATCTCGATCTTCAATGAGACATTGCAGGGATCTAGCTTTCGGACTTAATATAAAACTTGAGTCATCAGCATACATTGACACATTTGTTTTTAAGCCTTGGATTTGTAATCCTCTAATGTTATTATTGGATCTGATTTAAATAGCTAGCATTTCGATGGCCATAACGAATAGATATGGTGACAGCGGACACCCTTGTGTAACTCCTCTGGACAATTCAAAACTCTCTGAGAAGTAGCCGTTATTTACTATTTTACATCTGGGGTTGCTATACATTATTTTTAGCCATTTTATAAGAGAATCGCCGAAATTGAAAAAATCCAGCTATTTATAAATAAAATCAAGTCTTGGCTGGATTTTAAAAAATCCTTTTCAAAATCCGCTATAAATACCAGGCATGGCTTCCTAGATGTTTCATGATGTTCTATTATTTCTAGTAGTTGTCATATATTATCTCCAATGTATCGTCCATGTAAAAAACCTGTCTGGTCAGGATGAACAATACTTGGCAAAACCCTTTTAATTCTGAGTGCTATGCATTTTGCTAGTATTTTTTGCATCACAACATTGAAGTGTAAAGGGCCTCCAGTTTTTTAGATAGACTGGGTCTTTATATTTGCCATTTGTGTCTTGTGTTAATTAATAATAGAGAAATCAGACAATCCTGCTGAGTACCTGACAGACTACCATTTCTATAAGAGTAGTTATAACAATCTAACAATGGAGCTTTTAGTATATAAAAAAATGCTGATATACAACCGGTATGCCATCAAGCCCTGGGGTTTTTCCAGACTGAAAGGATTTAACCTCTCTAGGGTATGTGGGACGAAATCGTCCCACCTACTCAACAGCCAGTGGATCACGTGGCGCGATATTCAAATACCTTAGAAATGCTATTACTTCAATTTCTCAAACATATGACTATTTTACACCATTTTAAAGACAAGACTCTCGTTAATCTAACCACACTGTCCGATTTCAAAAAGGCTTTACAACGAAAGCAAAATATTAGATTATGTCAGCAGAGTACCCAGCCAGAAATAATCAGACACCCATTTTTCAAGCTAGCATATAATGTCACATAAACCCAAACCACAGCTAAATGCAGCACTAACCTTTGATGATCTTCATCAGATGACACTCCTAGGACATTATGTTATACAATGCATGCATGTTTTGTTCAATCAAGTTCATATTTATATCAAAAAACAGCTTTTTACATTAGCATGTGACGTTCAGAACTAGCATATCCACCGCAAACTTCCGGTGAATTTACTAAATTACTCATGATAAACGTTCACAAAAAACATAACAATTATTTTAAGAATTATAGATACAGAACTCCTTTATGCAATCGCTATGTCCGATTTTAAAATAGCTTTTCGGCGAAAGCACATTTTGCAATATTCTGAGTAGATAGCTCGCCATCACGGGCTAGCTATTTTGACACCCACCAAGTTTGGCACTCACCAAACTCAGATTTACTATAAGAAAAATTGGATTACCTTTGCTTTTCTTCGTCAGAATGCACTCCCAGGACTTCTACTTCAATAACAAATGTTGGTTTGGTTCAAAATAATCCATAGTTATGTTCAAATATCCTCTGTTTTGTTCGTGCGTTCAAGACACTATCCGAAGGGTGACGAAGGGTGACGCGCCCGACACGTTTCGTGACAAAACATTTCTAAATATTCCATTACCGTACTTCGAAGCATGTCAACCGCTGTTTAAAATCAATTTGTATACGATTTTTCTCGTAAAAAAGCGATAATATTCCAACCGGGAAACCCTGTTTTCGTTCAAATACGAAAAAATAAAAACATGGAGTGCACGCGTTCCCAGTCTCATTGTTCTCTGATCGACCACTATCCAAATGCGCTACTGTTTTTCAGCAATGGGCTGCAAAGTCATCATTCAGCGTTCTGCCGCCTTCTGAGAGCCTATGGGAGCCGTAGGAAGTGTCACGTTACAGCAGAGATCCTCAGATTTCAATAAAGAGAGTGTAGAAGGCCAAGAAAGGGTCAGAGAGGGCACTTCCTGTAATGAATCTTCTCAGGTTTTTGCCTGACATATGAGTTCTGTTATACTCACAGACACCATTCAAACAGTTCTAGAAACCTTAGGGTGTTTTCTATCCAAATCAAACAATTATATGCATATTCTAGTTTCTGGGTAGTAGTAATAACCAGATTAAATCGGGTACGTTTTTTATCCGGCCGTGCAAATACTGCCCCCTACCCTAGAGAGGTTAATCGCCTCAAAAAGTTATTTCTCTGTAATTTGGCCTTCTCACTGATCTTTCTGTACATTTGTTAATTTTCAATTTTTTATATTATTTTGAAATAATTCCTTACCGTAATCTTCATTTAGTGGAGATCAAGTTAATGGAGATGGGGATCCTCACCATTTGGAGATCATGTTAATGAAGATGGGCATCCCCACCATGTGGAGATCACATTAATGGGGATGGTGATCATTTTCTACATGTAAATAGTGGTGATGGTGATCATGATGACATGGATGAGGAAGAGGAGGAGGAGGAGGAGGTAAACGGCAGTAAAGAATGGAGGAAAAGAGGGAGGAGAAGGATGGTGGTGAATACATTTGTCATGATAATTAGATCAATAGTACTACTGAGAAATTAATTAAGTTTTCATGCTAAAGTGAAATGCTTTTCGATGAACCCAATGTTCTGAAGTAGTCACAATACTTACACTGAACAAATGCTAACATTAGCTAAGTAAGGGGTTAAGGTTAGGGTTAAGGTTAGGGTTAAGGCTAGGAGTAAGGTTAGAGGGTTGCGTTTAGAGTGTGAGGAAGGGTTAGCTAACATGCTAAGTAGTTTAATGATAAGACAAAACACTAACAAGTATACTGACCAAAAATATGAATGCCGCATGCAACAATTTCAAAGATTTTACAGAGTTACAGTTCATAGGAAATCAGTCAATTTATATAAATTCATTAGGCCACAATTTATGGATTTCACATGACTGGGAATACAGATATGCATATATTGTTCACAGATACTGTACATAAAAAAAAGGTTGGGGCGTGGGTCGGAAAACCAGTCAGTATCTGGTGTGACCACCATTTCGCTCATTCAGCACGACACATCTCCTTTGTATAGAGTTGATCAGGCTGTTGATTGTGGCCTGTGGAATGTTTTCCCACGCCGAACTTCCATCAGGTCAAAACCCTGGTGAGGATGACAAGCAAGCAGATGAGCTTCCCTGAGACGGTTTCGGACAGTTTGTGCAGAAATGTTTCAGTTGTGAAAACCAACAATTCATCAGCTGTCTGAGTGGTTGGGTGGCTGGTCTCAGACGAACCTGCAGGTGAAGAAGCCGGATGTGGAGGTCCTGGACTAGTTTGGTTACATGTGGTCTATGGTTGTGCGGAAGCTGGGCGTAGTGCCAAATTCTCTAAAACTACATTTTGGTGGAGAAAGCAACATTAAAATGATCTGGCAACAGCTCTGTTGGACATTCCTGCAGTCAGCATGGCAATTGCACGCCCCCTCAAAACTTGACATGGCATTGTGTTGTGTGATATAACTGCACAGTTTAGAGTGGCCTTCCATTGTCCCCAGCACAAGGTGCAACTGTGTAATGATCATGCTGTTTAATAAGTCTCGTGATATGCATTTCTGTGATCTTTTATTTCAGCTCATGAAACATGGGACCAACACTTTACATGTCGCATTTATAGTTTTGTTCAGTGTATTTCAATTTAACATTGAGCTTCAACCAATGCATATATTATCATGGGGCGATGTACTTATTACTCTCATCTTAGTAGCTTCACCCTCTAATTGCCTGTGCCAATGAGCAGCCATTTTCCAGTAAGAGTTATTAGCAAAGAGCTGATGTTTTTCCACTCTGAATATGAAACTGTAATAGAAGATAAACCAGCCTAATAGTTCCATTTGAGCTAAGCTTGATGATGGGCTGTGTGTCAGTGATGAGACTGGTTCCCCAGACAGGGCTGATCAGCTCAGAGGCAGAGCGTGTTTTAGTTGTGTGAGAGGGGTAATACATCTCAATTAGCAAGGGGAAAACGCATGTCACCCTTTATGAATTAGGCTTGATACCAGAGCTCTCTGCTGTGTTTGTGTGTGATCAATGTGAGAGAGAGAGAGTCCATTCCCATGCTTTATTCCCTGTCCCGGCTGCCAGCTGGTGTATGGGGGACATGGGAGAACAGGGGAGGCTCTGTCCCTCTCTACCCCAGTCCTGAGTGCTCGAGCTGGGCCTCTTATCTCTTTGCTCTCCCGTCATCTGCAGCAGACCAATTTACATAACTGCCAACTAAAATGGATCACACACTCAAGCACGCACACACATGCGGACGTACATACTTGCAAAAGATAAAGGTATCCTGACAGAAGATCCCTCTTTCTTAGTTTCTTGCTTCCTCTGCTTGAATTACTGATTTTATCTATACATATTCTCTCTCTCTCTGTCTCTCTGTCTGTCTGTCTGTCTGTCTGTCTGTCTGTCTGTCTGTCTGTCTGTCTGTCTGTCTGTCTGTCTGTCTGTCTGTCTGTCTGTCTGTCTGTCTGTCTGTCTGTCTGTCTGTCTGTCTGTCTGTCTGTCTGTCTGTGTCTCTCTCTCTCTATTCACTGCTGTTCTACATCTGTCAGTGTGTGTGTAGTGTTTAATGTTTTTTCTGTATACTCTGGAGCTGTGGAGGAGCTACTGCAGCCCATTGCCAAATACTACACTCACTATGGCGTCAAACAGAACAAGTGGACCGTACCATGCTGCCATCAAAGGAGCTAGCCATAGCTGTTCTAAAGTCAAACGATACAGTATCATGTCTCGCAAGACGATATGACCAAGATTGGTTGAAGAAACATCCACTCACTAAATGTGTTGGTGGTCGTCCAAGAAGGACTGAAGCCAAAACCACAACAAACACTCTTGCAGATAGCAATGCACCTGGCAACGCTACCACTCTCCCCATGCGAGTCTTCTATCCCTCCTCCTATTCCCTCTCTGCTGTTTTGACTTTCTCGCTCTCTCTCTCCCTGTTCTACTCTTTCTCCACCCACTCTCACTCTCTTCATATTCCTCTCCAATACTCTCTATATTTCCCTTTCTTTCGTCTCTCACTAATTGAGGCAGGTGGTGTCTTTTATTCAGCCACTCAGAAACCTCTCAGCTCTACATGCCATGCGTACCGAATGTGAAGGGTGTGCGTCCTTTTGCGTGAGTGCGTGAGTTAGCTTTCTTTGTGAGTGTGTGTTCAGTAGAGTGTTGTGTATTCGTTAGTGTATGTGTGTGGGTACGTTGATGTGTGTGCACGCGTTGGTGTGTTCATTACTGTGCTTGTGCATCCGTTAATGTGTGTGTGCCTGCCTGTGTGCATGACAGCAGTAGAATTCTAATGGCTCTTCTCTAGCCTCTCAAACAACCACTCGATGGGTCTTAACGTGTAATTAATCAATTCAGCTCACTAAGAGGGTCTATTTATAACAGCACCCTGACACTTCCCGTAGAACACCATGTAACCTGGGCTGCGGCTGAAATTGCACCCTACTGGAAAGGGAGATATATGTACCTAGTCAGTTGTAAAACTGAACACATTCAACTGAAATGTGTCTTCCACATTTAGCTCAACCCCTCTGAATCAGAGAGGTGCGGGGGGACACCTTCATCGACTTAACTGCCTTGCTTGGGATTTCTTGCTTGGGATAGCTTGGCATTTGATCCAGCAACCTTTCGGTTAGTGGCCTTACGCTCCTACGTGCTAGGCTACCTGCTGCCCTTATTGGCCTGTGGTTCGAAGTAGTGCACTATATATAGGGAATAGGGTGCCATTTCGGATGAAACCTGTGTTGATGGCAGCAGATCCACAAGAAAATATATCAATATGAAATGGAGATAAAGATGCATGTGGAGATGGAGATAAAGCTGGAGATATATATGGATATATATGGAGATAAATATGAGATAAAGATGGAGATGGGGATAAAGATGGAGATAAAGATGGAGATAAAGATGGAGATATACAGTTGAAGTTGAAAGTTTACGTACACTTAGGTTGGAATTATTAAAACTCGTTTTTCAACCACTCCGCAAATTTCTTGTTAACAAACTATAGTTTTGCAAGTCGGTTAGGACATCTACTTTGTGCATGACACAAGTAATTTTTCCAACAGCTGTTTACAGACAGATTATTTCACTGTATCACAATTCCAATGGGTCAGAAGTTTACATACACTAACTTGACTGTGCCTTTAAACAGCTTGGAAAATTCCAGAAAATGATGTCATGGCTTTAGAAGCTTCTGATAGACTAATTGGCATAATTTGAGTCAATTGGAGGTGTTCCTGTGGATGTATTTCAAGGGCTACCTTCAAACGCAGTGCCTCTTTGCTCGACATCATGGGAAAATCAAAATATATCAGCCAAGACCTCAGAAAAAAATTGTAGACCTCTACAAGTCTGGTTCATCCTTGGGAGCAATTTCCAAACGCCGGAAGGTACCACGTTCATCTGTACAAACAATAGTACGCAAGTAGAAACACCATGGGACCGCGCAGCCGTCATACCGCTCAGGAAGGTCCTGTGTGGCTCAGTTGGTAGAGCATGGTGTTTGCAATGCCAGGGTTGTGGGTTCGATTCCCATGGGGGACCAGTACGGAGAAAAAATGTATGAAATGTATGCATTCACTACTGTAAGTCGCTCTGGATAAGAGCATCTGCTAAATGACTAAAATGTAAATGTAATGAAGGAGATGCTAGAGAGCCAGCCAGCTAATGTTAGCTAGCTAACAGTACGCTTAAGACATATAGCTAGCTAGCTAGGTAAACATACCTAGCTAGGTCAACAATGTTTAAGATCACATATGTAACGTTATCTAATGAGCCAGCCAGCTAACGTTAGCTAGTTAAACAACAATGAACAATGTGCCAACAATGCCACAGTGCTGGGAGCTAACCAACCAGGTCCAATGCTAGCTAACATTAGGCTCTAACTAGAAAAGCAAATGGCTCTGGGCAACAAATAATAACGTCAGCTAGGGAGCCAGTCAGCTAGCTAGCTAACAGTACACTTTAGCTTGAAATGAAACCACTTTCTGTCATAATTAGAAATGTGTAATATCTGAAAATGTAGCTAGCTAATGCTAGACTGTCTTACCTGTGTACATCATCATGCATGATGGACGCGTCTCCCTGTCAGGAATGCCATATCACGGTTGCCCTTAGTTTGAATATGTAATCTGGAGACAGGCGTTTTCTCCATCTCTTTAGCTATCATACTCTAATTCCACTGACTTCAAAACTTGATCCTCCAGAAAGTGGAGAGCAACACTTATGCAGCTCCACTTCACAATACGTAAAAAAAGCTGCTTTCAAATCAAATCACATTTATTAGTCACATGCGCCGAATACAACGGGTGTAGACCTTAGAGTGAAATGCTTACTTACGAGCCCCTAACCAACAATGCAGTTTAAAAAAAGGAATAAATCAAATGAAATCAAATTTTATTGGTCACATACACATGGTTAGCAGATGTTAATGCGAGTGTAGCGAAATGCTTGTGCTTCTAGTTCCAACCGTGCCGTAATAACTAACAAGTAATCTAACAATTTCACAACAACTACCTTATACACACAAGAATAAAGGAATAAATAAGAATATGTACATATAAATATATGGATGAGCGATGGCCGTGCGGCATAGGCAAGATGCAGTAGATGGTATAGAGTACAGTATATACATATGAGATGAGTAATGTAGGGTATGTAAACATTATATAAAGTGGCATTGTTTAAAGTTACTAGTACAACAAAGAACAAATAAGCCTTTCACACCACCGTGACCTCCTAACTGTCCCAAAGCCAATTGGAGGGGCTTGGCCATTTATTACATCCAATTTTTAATTATTAAAGTGGCTAGAGATTTGAGTCAGTATTTGGCAGCAGCCACTCAATGTTAGTGATGACTGTTTAACAGTCTGTTGGCCTTGAGATAGCTGTTTTTCAGTCTCTCGGTCCCAGCTTTGATCCACCTGTACTGACCTCGCCTTCTGGATGATAGCGGGGTGAACAGGCAGTGGCTCGGGTGGTTGTTGTCCTTGATGATCTTGTTGGCCTTCATGAGACATCGGGCGGTGTAGGTGTCCTGGAGGGCAGGTAGTTTGCCCCCGGTGATGCGTTGTGCAGACCTCACTACTTTCTGGAGAGCCTTGTGGTTGTGGGTGGAGCAGTTGCCATACCAGGCGGTGATACAGCCCGACAGGATGCTCTCAATTGCGCATCTGTAAAAGTGTGTGTGTTTTCGGTGACAAGTCAAATTTCTTCAGCCTCCTGAGGATGAAGCCTTCTTCACCACACTGTCTGTGTGGGTGGACCATTTCAGTTTGTCCGTGATGTGTACGCACAAGAACTTAATTTTCTACCTTCTCCACTACTGTCCCGTGGATGGGGGGGGGGGTGCTCCCTCTGCTGTTTCCTGAAGTCCACAATCATCTCCTTTGTTTTGTAGACGTTGAGTGTGAGGTTATTTTCCTGACACCACATTCCGAGGGCCCTCACTTCCTACCTGTAGGCCGTCTCGTCATTGTTGGTAATCAAGCCAACCACTGTAGTGTCGTCTGCAAACTTGATGATTGAGTTGGAGGAGTGCATGGCCACGCAGTCATGGGTGAACAGGGAGTACAGGAGAGGGCTGAGAACACGCCCATGTGGGGCCCCAGTGTTGAGGATCAGCAGGGTGGAGGTGTTGTTTCCTACCCTCACCACCTGGGGGCAGCCTGTCAGAAAGTCCAGGACCCAGTTGCACAGGGCAGGGTCGAGACTCAGGGTCTCAAGCTTAATGATGAGTTTGGAGGGTACTATTGTGTTAAATGCTGAATAAAAGTAGTAAGTAATTAAAGAGCAGCAGTAAAATAACAATAGCAAGAGAAGATACACAGGGGGGTACCGGTACAGAGTCAATGTGCGGGGGCACCGGTTAGTCGAGGTAATTGAGGTAATATGTACATGTAGGTAGAGTTATTAATGTGACTATGCATATATGATAACAACATTGAGGAGCAGCAGTGTAAAAGAGGGGGATGGGGTAATGCAAATAGTCTAAGTAGCCATTTGATTAGATGTTCAGGAGTCTTATGGCTTGGGGGTTGAAGCTGTTTAGAAGCCTCTTGAACCGAGACTTGGTGCTCCGGTACCGCTTGCCGTGCGGTAGCAGAGAGAACTGGAGTCTTTCACAATTTTTAGGGCCTTCCTCTGACACCGCCTGGTATGGAGGTCCTGGTTGGCAGGAAGGTTGGCCCCAGGGATATACTGGGCCATACGCACTTTCCTCTGTAGTGCCTTGAGGTCAGAGGTCGAGCAGATGCCATACCAGGCAGTGTTGCAACCAGTCAGGTTGATCTCGATGGTGCAGCTGTAGAACCTTTTGAGGATCGGAGGAGAAATATGTTTTATCGTGCCCTCTTCATGACTGTCTTGGTGTGCTTGGACCGTGTTAGTTTGTTGGTGATGTGGACACCAAGGAACTTGAAACTCTCAACCTGCTCCATTACAGCCCTGTCAATGAGAATGGGGGCGTGCTTGGTCCTCTTTAACCTGTAGTCCACAATCATCTCCTATGTCTTGATCACATTGAGGGAGAGGTTGTTGTCCTTTCACCACATGGCCAGTTCTCTGACCTCCTCCCTATAGGCTGTCTCGTTGTTGTCGGTGATCAGGCCTAACACTGTTGTGTCATCGGCAAACTTAATGATGGTGTTGGTGTCGTGCCTGGCTGTGCAGTCATGAGTGAACAGGGAGTATAGGAGGGGACTGAGCATGCACCCCTAACAGGCCTCTGTGTTGAGGATCAGCAAGACGGATGTTTTGTTACCTACCCTTACCACCTGTGGTCAGCCCATCAGGAAGTCCAGGATCCAGTTGCAGAGGGAGGTGTTTAGTCCCAGGGTCCCAAGTTTATTGATGAGCTTTGAGGGCACTATGGTGTTGAACGCTGAGCTGTAGTCAATGAATAGCATTCTCACATAGGTGTTCCTTTTGTCTAGGTGGGAAAGGGCAGTGTGGAGTGCAATAGAGATTGCATCATCTGTGGATCTGTTATGGCGGTATGCAAATTGGAGTGAGTCTAGGATTTCTGGGATAATGGTGTTGATGTGATCCATGACCAGCCTTTCAAAGCACTTCATGGCTACAGACATGAGTGCCATGGGTCGTTAGTAATTTAGGCAGGTTACTTTAGTGTTCTCGAGAACCGGGACTATGGTGGTCAGCTTAAAACATGTTGGTATTACAGACTTGGACAGGTCGACATTGAAAATGCCAGTGAAGACACTTGCCAGTTGGTCAGCCCATGCTCGAAGTACACATCCTGGTAATCCGTCCGGCCCTGCGGCCTTGTGAATTTTGAACTGTTTAAATATCTTACTCACATCGGCTGCATGATCACACAGTCTTTCGGAACAGCTGGTGCTCTCATGCATTTTTCAGTGTTATTTGCCTCGAAGCGAGCATAGAAATAGTTTAGCTCATCTCGTAGGCTCCTGTCAATGGGCAGCTCTCGGCTGTGCTTCCCTTTGTAGTCTGTAATGGTTTGCAAGCCCTGCCACATCCGACGAGCGTCAGAGCCGGTGTAGTACAATTTGATCTTAGTCCTGTATTGAAGCTTTGCTTGTTTAATGGTTCGTCGGAGGGCATAGTAGGATTTCTTATAAGCTTCCGGGTTAGAGTCCCGCTCCTTGAAAGCGGCAGCTCTAGCCTTTAGCTCAGTGTGGATGTTGCCTGTCATCTATGGCTTTTGGTTGGGGTATGTACGTACAGTCACTGTGAGGACAACGTTGACAATGCACTTATTGATGAAGCCAATGACTGATGTGGTGTACTCCTCAATGCCATCGGAGGAATCCCGGAACATATTCCAGTCTGTGCTAGCAAAACAGTTTAGCATCTGCTTCATCTGACCACTGTTTTACTGATCGAGTCACTGGTGCTTCCTGCTTTAATTTTTGCTTGTAATCAGGAATCAGGAGGATAGAATTATAGTCAGATTTGCCAAAAGGAGATCGAGGGAGAGCTTTGTATACTTCTGTGTGTGGAGTAAAGGTTGTCCAGAGTTTTTTTCCCTCTGGGTGCACATTTAATATGCTGGTAGAAATTAGGTAAGACCAATTTAAATTTCCCTGCATTAAAGTCCCCGTCTCACCGCCTCTGGGTGAGCGTTTTCCTATTTGCTTATGGCTGAATACAGCTCATTGAGTGCGGTCTTAGTGCCAGCCTCAGTCTGTGGTGGTATGTAGACAGCTACGAAAAATACAGATTAAAACGCTCTAGGTAGATAGTGTGGTCTACAGCTTATCATGAGATACTCTACCTCAGGCATGCAACACCTCTAGACTTCCTTAGATATCGTGCACCAGCTGTTATTTACAAAAATATATAGTCCGCCTCCCCTTGTCTTACCAGTATGTTGATAATGTCGTCATTCAGCCACGACTCTGTGAAGCATAAGATATTACAGTTTTGAATGTCCTGTTGGTAGTTTAATCTTCCGCGTAGGTCATCGAGTTTATTTTCCAAAGATTGCACGTTTTCTAGCAGAATGAAAGGCAGTGGGGGTTTATTCGATCGACTATGAATTCTCAGAAAGACAGCCCGCCCTCTGGCCCCTTTTTCTCTGCCTTCCCTTCACGCAAATGATGGGGATCTGGGCCTGTTCTCGGGAAAGCAGTATGCCATTCACATCGGGCTTGTCGGACTCATTAAAGGAAAAAAAGGATTCTGCCAGTTCGTGGTGAGTAATTGCCGTTTCTGATGTCTATATGTTATTTTCGGTCATAAGAGACGGTAGCAGCAACATTATGCACAAAATAAGTTAAAAAATAAGTTACAAACAATGCAAAGAAACAAACAAAAACACAATTGGATAGGAACACGTAAACCGTCAGCCTTCTTCTCCGCACCATGTTAGCCAGAAGTTCGACAGGATTGCCAACACAGACTGACGAGCTCGAGTAGACAGAAGCCTTGAATATGGCAGACCAATTCCAACTCCTGTCTTGGCATGTCCAGCCCACTCATTATCTCAGCCAATCATGGCTAGTGGGAAGGTTGCTCACTTTTTCTGTGACTTAACCAACAAGGGTCATAATTTAACAATTGTTTTCGTATTTACAGATGGCATACAAGTTTGTTATTATGGCACATGAAAGTTTACATGTTCGAGAAGGCGTTTCTGCCAAAAAACGGGTTTTGATTTTTTTTTTTAAATAGAACGTTCAAACGGCTCTCCTGTGAAGTCGTGACTTCGTGCACCTAGTTTCCTGAATCGGGTCACATATGATAAATGACGAAGGTATTTAGGTTAGGAATGTGATTTTAGGAGTCATAAGAGAACTTCTAATCATATATTTTGCACATGAAGGTTACGACTGTTCAGAATGAGAATCGATAAGAGGTTGTGATTAATATGTTGACTGTGTTATGGACGTTATAGGTAAAGACCTTTCTAGAGTTTCATTCGGGAGATGGTAACTCTCTGAACAACTTCTTCCTTAGCTAATTGTTACATGATTCATTTAATCGGGTAACAATTAAACATAGTAGATTAAATAAATAACAGCCATCAGATTAGTGAACGTAAAGTCACAACAATGGATGTAAAGATGGAGTTAAAGATGGAAATAAAGATAAGGATGCTTAAAGATGGACTTAAAGATGGAGAGAAAGATAAAGATGGAGAAAGGTAAAGATGGGAGATATACATAAAGATGGAGAGAGATCAACGGTCGCAGTTGAACCTCTCCATCATTGCAGTGTGAAACCAGAAGAATTAACTTGTGTGTTTTGGGGTTGAAGTTAACACTGCATGAAATGGGTGGGTGTCATCAATTGATAAGGTCATTGACTGATGGGCTGACGGAGAGGCCTGAGGAAGACTGTGAGTCAGAACGTGTTTTGCGTGTATAGGTTTTCTAAATGTCTTTAGCTGTTGGCCACTTCTTGCTGTTTGTATCAAGGATTGTTTGTGTGTCATAATGGTCAGTTAGAACTGAACCACTAATAGTCAAATAAGGGAAGGCGCGAAGGTCATGCAAAGAATGATGTGTATACAGAAAATTAATCCAACATTCCCCAAAAATCAACTCAATTGGGTAGGCAGCATCTCTGAATCACAAATTCAATTGCTAAATCAAATCTCTGTTTAGGTGAACAACAATGTATTTGTCCTCAGATGAAAGTAAATGTTAAATTCAAATTTGAAATAAAAAAATAAGCAAAATCCAGTTAATCCAGACACAACATATGAAATAAGAATTTACCCAAAATATGTAAGTAGGCCATAGCATTCCCACTTTGTTGCTTGGGAGTCAATAGTATACCCCCCAAAAAACGTATCTTGATGATCAATCCAATATCCCTTACACGTTTTTGAGAAAGATCTCACTTGTATGGAGTGGGAGAACTAGTATTTTAAACTATCAACATTTCTGACCACAAAGTGCAGTTGGCAAGCTGGCTTCCTCCTCCACATTTCTAATTCACTCAAACCAGGAAGTGACTACGGGTATAGCTCATTGTAGCTAGGGTGTGACTGGGGCGGAGCCCACAACCTGTACCATGAAACCTTGTGGGTTACATACTGTACAGTTTATTATGCAGAGTGAAGTGTATACACTTTCTTTTTGCCTAACCTATTCCATTGCTAGGTTTTCTGACATGGTAAAACACAAGCGGATGTCTCTTGTTCACTTGTTTGTTTCTGTGTTAACTCAATTATTTAGTCTACACCTGCACAGCTTCCCACCTGCACCTCTTGGCTCTGCCTCAATAAAATATGATTAGTTACGGTATTGCTCCCATTAACCATCATTACTTACTATTAGAGCCCTGTTACAAACCAGGGCCTGCTATTACTTTAACTCCTCTGCTTCTCTGCACTGCCCACAGTTGCCTGGCACCCACAAACACAAACACACCCACACACACTGCTCGGGGAGGGAGCTTCTCCTCTCATTCGCCAGCCAGAGAAGCCATTAAAAAAAGGCATTATGAGAAGAAAAGGGCAGAAATCAAAGAGATTTGAGCTCATTCACTAGTGTGTTCCTCTCTGTCCCTATTCCCTGTTATCCTCAGTCTATATCTAGTGCAGAGATGAGGCCCCCATGCCAGTCCTGTATTGTATCACAGACAATCCACACACATCCCCATCACCTCCCTATCCTCCCTTACTGTTTCTGCCTTTGTGCCAAGCCCCGGTTATGTCATGTCCCAATCAAATCCTCACATAATAGAAAAAAGGGGGAGATAAACTATAGCAAAACCCACATCAACCACACCACCCCAAATTCTCAAAATGTTGTTCATGTTTTTTTGAAGGTTATTTGGAGTTTTTTAATATCTTCCTCTGAAGGTTTCATTAGGTGTTTTAATAACCCTGCTAGCGTTGGTTAACCTGTTATGGCTAGGGGGCAGTATTTTCACGGCCGGATAAAAAACGTACCCGATTTAATCTGATTATTACTCTTGCCCAGAAACTAGAATATGCATATAATTATTAGCTTTGGATAGAAAACACTCCAAAGTTTCTAAAACTGTTTGAATGGTGTCTGTGAGTATAACAGAACTCATTTGGCAGGCCAAAACCTGAGAAGATTCTGTACAGGAAGTACCCTGTCTGACCATTTCTTGCCCTTCTTGATTATCTCTATCTATTACAGGGGATCTCTGCTGTTACGTGACACTTCCTACGGCTCCCATGGGATCTCAGAAGGCGGCAAAAAGCTGAATCGTGGCTTTGCAGGCTCTGGCTGAAAAAAAGTAGCGCGTTTGGATAGTGGCCAGTCACAGTACTATGAAACTCAGGCTCGTGCACGAGGGGATCCCATGCTTTTATTTTCTCTCTCTTTGTACGTAAACACGCTTTCCCGGTCGGAATATTATCGCTTTTTTATGAGAAAAATGGCATAGAAATTGATTTTAAACAGCGGTTGACATGCTTCGAAGTACGGTAATGGAATATTTAGAAATCTTTTGTCACGGAATGCGCCATGCTCGTGACCCTTATTTACACTTCGGATAGTGTCTTGAACGCACGAACAAAACGCAGCTATTTGGATATAACAATGGATTATTTTGAACCAAACCAACATTTGTTATTGAAGTAGCAGTCCTGGGAGTGCATTCTGACGAAGAACACCAAAGGTAATCAAACTTTTCTAAATAGCTAGCCGTGATGGCTGGGCTATCTACTCAGAATATTGGAAAATGTGCTTTCACCAAAAAGCTATTTTAAAATCGGACACCTCGATTGCACAAAGGAGTTCTGTATCTATAATTCTTAAAATAATTGTTATGTTTTTTGTGAACGTTTATCGTGAGTAATTTAGTAAATTCACCGGAAGTGTTCGGTGGGAATGCTAGTTCTGAACGTCACATTCTAATGTAAAAAGCTGGTTTTTGATATAAATATGAACTTGATTGAACAAAACATGCATGTATTGTATAACATAATGTCCTAGGGGTGTCATCTGATGAAGATCATCAAAGGTTAGTGCTGCATTTAGCTGTGGTTTGGGTTTATGTGACATTATATGCTAGCTTGAAAAATGGGTGTCTGATTATTTCTGGCTGGGTACTCTGCTGACATAATCTAATATTTTGCTTTCGTTGTAAAGCCTTTTTGAAATCGGACAGTGTGGTTAGATTAACGAGAGTCTTCTCTTTAAAATGGTGAAAAATAGTCATATATTTGAGAAATTGAAGTAATAGCATTTCTAAGGTATTTGAATAACGCGCCACGGGATTCCACTGGCTGTTGAGTAGGTGGGACGATTTCGTCCCACATACCCTACAGAGGTTAAGTAGAATCGCGAGGAAACTTGCAGAAAACATTATGCTGAAGTACTGAAATTCTAAAAGAGGAACATTGTTTCTTAACATTCTCTGAAGTATTTGGGAACGTTGCCAATGTCAAACCAGTTGGAGAATGCTCCTAGAACATTACCAAACATTAAATTAAGTGTAACCATGTTTGAACTATTAGGAAATGTTCGGTTAAAGTAATGAAATACCAAGAAAATAACAATATTTTGTTAAGTTCTTTAAATGTGCTGAGAATATTCCAAAGCCAAGCAACTATCCTGCACCATTCCCAGAACGTTGTGGCAAGGTTGTATGCAAAATAACGATAGGACAACCTCACTCTCACCAAGCTCTAAGAAACATATGGTTCTCTGAACATTATGTGCTACCTGGGTAGGTATATGCAGGAGTGGTTTATATAAGCAGATACAGTTTGAGCCTTATGGTGCTTTCTTATACAGGAAATGTAAAAGGGGTTTTATTTCAGAACATACCCCGATAGTCAGTTAGCAAACTGGTGCTGCAGTGGAATGGGATTTGGACTTGAATTTGACTTTGAATTTGACTCTGTTAGGTGAGTCAGAAAGTCTTTGAGGATCTTAGAATGTCTGTAGGCCTTTGTTCTGTATGGATGTATGTATGAGCCAAGCGGGAATGCTGTGTGAATGCTGTGTGAGTGCTGTGCTTTGCTACAATCAGAGTACATGCATGTACAGTAGCTAATTCTCTTTCTTTTTTCCTGTGTGTCTGTTTGCGTAAGCGTCTCTGGTGTACACCGACAGTTGACTGGGCATCCACGTAATGTTAAAAAGGGATGCTGGGGTGTGTATTAGTCCAGATTTATGTCTCTGACCCTCCTGTCTTTGCTGTGATTGGTCGAGAGACAGATCAGAATGTCCCCTCCGGGCCCTGGCACTTCATCATGTCAGGAAGGCAATCAGGAAAATAAGGTCTGCTTAGATTTACTCCTGCAGGAGGAGGCAGTCATGCAGGCTCGCTAGAGGAGGACCCAGCCACAGCCAGAAAAGTATCTGCCGTTTAGCGGCTTGGTTTTCTTCTCTCCCTTTCGCCAGGTGATGGATGTGTGGAGATCACTCATTCCTTATAACCCAGAGAGGGGTGGCATCCATCACGCTCTCCCCCCGCTCTTCCCCCCGCCTCGCCCCTTCTCGCCCCCCTGTCTCCACCCTCCCCGTACCGCCATCGTAACATAAGCTGTCTCTCAAACTGACAGCCTCATCCAATATTTCAGACGCCACCGGCCCACAGGACTCTATTATTTATAATCAGCTCTCCGACAATGAACACTTACACAGGCCAGCCAAATCACAGAGGTGTGGGGGTGTTCGGGTGTGTGTGTGTGTTCCTGTGCGTGTGTGTTCCATCATCTCAACCTTGAGGAACGTATTCCTCCACAACACCTTTCACCGTCTGCCTTTCATTCAAGCCAAGTGGATCTTTAACAGCCGTAAGCCCAGTGAAATACATCTAGGCCTGGTCTGACTTCAGCTCCAGCCCTAACCTCCCAGCACTTAGCCAGCCAAATAAACACTAAGATAAGATGTCAGCTTTCAATCTTCTCTGCTGACGTTGAAGCCGCTGCCAAAGACAACATGCACAGCTTGTCTCTCGGCAGCAGAGATTATTTTCTTGGTGAGTGGAGTGTTTTGTTATTTGTGTTGTTATATTGTACTGCCATTACAGCATGTGTAGTCTGCATTCCACTGTAATTGGGTAACATTTGGAAGCCCTAGGGGGTGTAGGGGGAGGGTAAAGGGGTGATGTAGTTGCTTATGTGTGTCCGTATTTAAGGCTAGATTAGAGAACAGTCAACTCTTACACACACACACAAACGCACGCAAACCAACTTCCTCGGTGTAGACACAAGCACACGAAACGCCGTATGCTGCAAAAACTAACACTAACTCGCTACTTTCCCAATGTGCTTTTCCTGAGAACTTACTAAGTATTCAGAGTTGATTGTTTCCCCGAGGAAACGTTTCTTGTTTCTTCCTATTCACCATGTTCCTGCAGAGAAGAAGAGGAGGTGATGAGAAAGTAAGATGATACAGCGAGACCGCGTAGGAACGAGGCCAATGATTACAAAGATAAACAACATCTCCTTCTGTTTAATCTGGTCTATAGCGCCTACTTCACAACCACACAATCTCATTGTGATGGTTTCCTTTTGTGTCTTTTGTTTCCCTCTCTACATTCAGAAGCAGCAGTTAGTGATTCATAAAAAAAGTCACAAGTGTTCCTTTTCCAGTGACTGCATTATGGAATCTACTCATCTCTCCCCGTGGCCCCGCTCCACCCCCCGGTCCCTCGCCACAGGGATGCCAGGCCTACAGATGAATAGCACGGTGCATCCTTTACATCCCTCTAGTCATCCGCTGCTCTGCCCCGCTCCTCTCCATTCCACCACTCGTGGTTGTGATGTTCCGACACTCCACTTGTTTATTCATTCTGGTGAGTCATCGACGCGTAGAGCGCACACACACACATCAACGTTTGAGTAGATGAGTAGAGCAGAGGAGGAGGAACAGGACACGAGGGTGAAAGGTATATGTGAGAACATGGGAGTAACCCAGCAGTTGATTTCTGAAAAGCTGTTACAAAGGCATACAATTAACAGAGCATGATTCACATGAGCTGGATTCGGATAGAAGATATACACACTACAGTATGCACAGCTGTACTGTATTCACACCCGGTTGACAATATCGCTTCTCAAAAACTCTGAAACTCCAATACCCACAACCTCCCAAATTGTTCCCTGTGGGTTACGGAGACAGAAAGAGTGAGGAGGGAGACACTCTGGCCTCTACACACAGACATCTGGCTTGAGGAGATCTCTGAGGAGCGCACCCCTGATGTCATCTCTGCTTGACCAAACCCAATCCTCTCACACACGTTCTCTCCCTGGAAATGTCTGGTCCCAATCTCTTTTCCTTTCTCTCTTTCTATTTCTCCCCTCTTTCCCCCTGTTTCTTGTTAAAAAGGGCACTTTCTTAGCTCTCATTAAAGTCCTCTCAGCTGAATCGGACAGGGAGGAGAGACGTGTGGCAAGAGGAGAGAAGATAGGCTGTGTTTCTTCTGTTACAATTTGAACAGCTTTGGAATTATTGTTGCGCTTGGAACAGCTGTGCCAATAAAGCATATTTGAGTTTAAATTGAATGGATGGAGGGGGAGAGAGAAAACAAGAATGGAGAGAGAGCATGCATGAGAGAAAGAGAGGGGGAGGGATAAAAAATGAGAGACAGAGAGAGAGAAAGCGAAAGGGAGAGAGAGAGGAGAGAGAGAGAGCTAAGGGCTGGTTTGGTAATGTACTGTGTCAGATCAGTTAGGTTGTGAGGACAGATAGCTCATCATTGGGGAGAAAGCTCTTCGTGAGAAAGATTCTCTCTTTCTCACTATTTTCCTCTTTCTCCCTCTATACCGCTCTCTCGCACGCATGCACGCACGCACACACACACACACACACACACACACACAATGAGAGGGCCATTTCAGGGCCCTCTCATTCTCTGCCTTCCAGCACTAATTGAATGCCTCTCCTGACAAATGGATTGTTGAAACCACACCTGCAACGTAACATTAGGCTCTCCTCTCTGATCAGCCGAGGACTGCTGTGTGTGTGGGGGTGTGTGTTCACGCCTGTTTGCGTGCCTTCCACGTGCGTGTGCGTGTGTGGGGGTGTGTGTGTTCACGCCTGTTTGCGTGCCTTCCACATGCGTGTGCGTGTGCGTGTGTGTGTGCATGTGTATGCATGTGTATAAGTACGCAAGTGGAAGAGAGAGAAAATCTTCCTGCGTACCGTATCTGCATGCTTTCCTTGAGGATCATGTCGCATGTGGTCGAAGGCGTCTTTACCTTATTGTACGACTCGCTGACGTTTTAATATTTCAGCACCAATATAGTCATTCATTAACCATAAAGAATGGTGTTTAAATAAATAATACCCTTATCCCTTATCCAGTGTAAACAACCTCCTACACTGCAGGTAGAAATTGATGCATTGTTATTTGCAGAGCACTGACCTATTGCCTGTCTCATTCCAGACAGGAGCTGTCTGTTCTTTTCATCCATCCTTCCTTCCTTTCCTCCATCCATCCACCCATCCATCCTCAAAACACAGACCAATGCACAGATATAACAATATGGATGTATGGTCTCATTTCTGACAGTGAGGAGAAGAGTAACATGAAAGAGCATGGTATGTGCCTTTCAAATGGCATTATCAACCATTATAATCTACGGCATGCTAGCTTTTAAACGTTGTACGTGCATTCCCGAGAAGAGAAGAGAGACTTTGATCGTTCAAAGTAAATATCAATAGCAGTGGCGTTGGATGGACCTACTAATGCCTTAGAGACCACCCTCCCATCCTTCTTTTCTGACTTCCTTCCTTCCTTCCTTCCTCCTCTCTCTCCCCCCTCCCTCCCTTGGCCCTTTTATTTAACGCACGTCTTCATCAACTCCGGCTCCATTAAATACATCATTGGAGCGGTGATTAAAAATGAAACAGACTTAAATGCAGTAATCAATCATTGAATAGGTTAACAGGCTTAAAATATCAGACTGCTTCATTTTCAACCTGAGTCATGAGAGGGAGTAAGCTGCTCTGGAAATCAACTGTGACATTTTTATGCCAAAACAATATACTAGTGCATTACTGTATTAACCTACTGTGTGTGTGTGTGTGTGTGTGTGTGTGTGTGTGTGTGTGTGTGTGTGTGTGTGTGTGTGTGTGTGTGTGTGTGTGTGTGTGTGTGTGTGTGTGTGTGTGTGTGTGTGTGTGTGTGTGTGTGTGTGTGTCTGAGAATAATGAATGGCCAATGCCTTTAATACATGGTATGGAATTTGCACCTCATATTTTGCCATGGAATCGATTATTCAGACATACAGAAAGAGACAGAGACCTTGACAGCTCACATTCTAATGCTGCTTTTGAATTTATGACATAAAACAGATAGCTACTTCATTTACACGAGTTCTAAGACCTCTAGTGATTTTTGAATCAAATTCTAATTGTTCTTTAAAGAGAATGGCATTCCGTTTTTGTCTCTCTCTCTCGAGATTCTTTCCTGATGAATAGAAGATGGAAGTATCGTGATCATGAGTTTGGCACAAACCATCGAAATATATTTACTCAATCGAATTCTATGGTATGCCCATTCTAAACAACTTTCAGTATTATTCTGAAAGACGAGCAGTCTGTTGTACAGGAAAACAAAGATATCGCCTTGAATGTCACTCCTTGACAAGCCAAACCCAAAAGAATCAGGGCATTAAATGTCACATTTTTCCTCATGATTTTTTGGCCTTCACCATTGCAAGAGCTAGCTAATCCAAATAGACATTTTCTCTGACGTGTTTCTCCAACCTTGGCTCTGTTACATGATTACATTTTCCATGGCTTGCGTGTGGTAGCGAGCTGGCAAGTTAGCAAAGTTAAGAAACATGGTCTAAAAAAACTAAAACTGTAGGCTGTAAGTGCATTTGCATGATATATGTGGTGATTATGGGCTTGTTTAGCCTGTGTTTTCTCATTAGAACACACTTGTCAATTAGTAATGTTCTCCATAGGAATAAGTAGCTAACATTACATTACGACATTCAAACTCAAATATGTGCTTAGACTGTGTGTGCGCACGCGCATGCGCGTCTGTGTGTGTGTGTGTGTAACTTTGTCTCTTCAGCGCGATTATGCAAATGCAATTAGTGTCTTTATATCTGTTCAAAGCTGTGGGGATGAAAGGAAGGCAGGCTTGACCCTGCTACAGATCACATCTTCTGTCTTCTGTGTGTTCAGCACAAGAATACCAATGTTACCGCATTAACCCACGGAGAGATGGAGAGGGAGAAAGAGGGGGAGAAGAGGGAGAGAGAGAGAGAGAGAGACAGATAGACAGAGAGCGAGACAGTGAGGGGGAGGGGTGGAAGGGAGAAGAGAGTTGGAGAAGGGGGATGAGAGAGATGGAACAAGATGGATATAGAGGGAAAGAAAGCCATGTGTGGGCAGGAGGAGGAAAGAGCGCACTAGAAGATGATGAGGAAAAACACATAATTGGAGATGAGTTGGAGAGTATGTTAATCAGCCCCATAGTGAGGGTGCTAATCTCTCTCTCTGTCTCTCTGTGTGTCTCTCTCTCTCTCTCTCTCTCAATTCAATTCAATTCAAGGGGCATTTAATGGCATGGGAAACATATGTTTACATTGCCAAAGCAAGTGAAATAGATAATAAACAATAACAAGTAATAAACAATAAAAAGTGAACAGTAAATACAACACTCACAAAAATATGACACACCCAAAAGAATAAAGACATTTTAAATTACATATCATGTCTATATACAGTGTTGTAACGATGTGCAAATAGTTCAAGTACAATATAGGTTGTATTTACAATGGTGTTTGCTCTTCACTGGTTGCCCTTTTCTTGTGGCAATAGGTCACAAATCTTACTGATGTGATTGATTTGATTTGTTTTCGAATTCTTTGGGTCTGTGTAATCTGAGGGAAATATGTGTCTCTAATATGGTCATACATTTGGCAGGAGGTTAGGAAGTGCAGCTCAGTTTCCACTTCATTTTGTGGGCAGTGTGCACATAGCCTAAGGTGACCTTTCTCAAAAAGCAAGGCTATGCTCACTGAGTCTGTACATAGTCAAAGCTTTCCTTAATTTCAGGTATTCTGCCACTGTGTACTCTCTGTTTAGGGTCAAATAGCATTCTAGTTTACTCAGTTTTTTTGTTCATTCCTTCCGATGTATCAAGTAATTATCTTTTTGTTTTCTCATGATTTGTTTGGGTTTAATTTTGTTGCTGTTCTGAGGCTCTGTGTGGTCTGTTTGTTTGTGAACAGAGCCCCAGGACCAGCTTGCTTAGGGGACTCTTCTCCAGGTTCATCTCTCCATAAGGTGATGGCTTTGTTATTGAAGGTTTGGGAATCTCTTCCTGGATTTTGATAATTAGCGGGTATCGGCCTAATTCTGCTCTGCATTTGATGTTTTACAATGTACACGGAGGATACTTTTTGCAGAATTCTGCATGCAGAGTCTCAATTTGGTGTTTGTCCCATTTTTTGAATTCTTCGTTGGTGAGCAGACCTCAGACCTCACAACCATAAAGGGCAATAGGTTCTATAACTGATTCAAGTATTTTTAGCCAGATCCTAATTGGTATGGCAATTTTATATTCGTTTTGATGGCAGAGAAGGCCCTTTTTGCCTTGTCTCTGAGATTGTTAACAGCTTTGTGGAAGTTACCTGTGGCGCTGATGTTTAGGCCAAGGTATATATTGTTTTTTTTGTGTGCTCTATGACAATGGTGTCAAGATGGAATTTGTATTTGTGGTCTTGGCAACCGGACCTTTTTTGGAACACCATTATGTTTTATCTTACTGAGATTTACTGTCAGGGCCCAGGTATGACATAATCTATAATGAAGATCTAGGTGCTGCTGTAGGCCCTCCTTGGTTGGGGACAGAATCACCAGATAATCAAAAAACAGTGGACATTTGACTTCAGATTTTATCAGGGTGAGGCCAGGTGCTACAGACTGTCCTAGTGCCCTCGCCAATTCGTTGATATATATGTTGAAGAGGGTGGGGCTTAAGCTGCATCCCTGTCTCACCCCATGGCCCTGTGGAAATAAATGTGTTTTTTGCCAATTTTCACTGCACCCTTGTGGTTTGTGTACATGGATTTTATAATGATGTATGTTTTTCTCCCAACACCACTTTCCATCATTTTGTATAGCACACCCTCTGCCTTTGTTTTTGTTTGTTTGTTTGTCAACAAAGGTATGCAGGGTGAATATGTGGTATGTCGTACGGTAATTTGGTAAAAAGCCAATTTGACATTGGCTCAGTACATTGTTTTCACTGAGGAAATGTACAAGCCTGCTGTTAATGATAATGCAGAGGAGTTTCCCAAGGTTGCTGTTGATGCATATCCCACGGTAGTTAATGGGGTCAGATTTGTCTCTGCTTTTGTGGATTGGGGTGATCAGTCCTTGGTTCTAAATATTGGGGAAGATGCCAGAGCTGAGGATGATGTTAAAGAGTTTAAGCTTAACCAATTGCAATTTGTGATCTGTATATTTTATTGTTTCATGTAGGACACCATCAACACTACACAACTTTTTGGGTTGGAGGGTTTGTATTTTGTCCTGTAGTTCATTCAATGTAATTGGAGAATCCAGTGGGTTCTGGTAGTCTTTAATAGCTGATTCTAAGATTTGTAATTGATCATGTGTATGTTTTTGCTGTTTGTTCTTTGTTATAGAGCAAAAAAAAACAGAAAAGTGGTTTATCCATACATCTCCGTTTTGGATAGATAACTCTTCGTGTTGTTTGTTTAGAGTTTTCCAATTTTCCCAGAAGTGGTTAGAGTCTATGGATTCTTCAATTACATTGAGCTGATTTCTAACATGCTGTTTATTATTTTTCCGTAGTGTATTTCTGTATTGTTTTAGTGATTCACCATAGTAAAGGCGTAGACTCAAGTTTTCTGGGTCTCTATGTTTTTGGTTGGATAGGTTTCTCAATTTCTTTCTTAGGTTTTTGCATTCTTCATCAAACCATTTGTCATTATTGTTAATTTTCTTAGACTGGGTGCTTGACATTTTTTTATGATAGTGTAGCTGAAAGACCAAATATACTGTTTAGGCTTTCTACTGTCAAGTTTACACCTCACTATTACAGTGACTTGTTTTGTCCAGGAAGTTGTCAAAAAGGGAATTTGTTGTTGCCTAATTTTTGGGGGGTAGATTTCTACACTACTTTCCTTCCATCTATAGCATTGCTTAATATTATTCAGTTCCTTTGGCTTTGATGCCTCATGATTGAGTATTGCTATGTTCAGGTAGACTGTGATTTTCTTACTGTGATCTGATAGGGGTGTTAGTGGGCTGACTATGAACACTCTGAGAGACTATGGGTGGAGGTCAGTGATAAAATAATCTATAGTACTACTGCCAAGGGATGAGGTGTAGATATACCTACCATTGACTATGTACAGGCCCAGCGTGCGACAGAGCTGCAGAAATTGTGACCTATATTTGTTGGTTGTTTTGTCATAGTTGTGTCTAAGGGGGCATATTTGGGAGGGAATACTGTCACCTCCAGGTAGGTGTTTGTCCCCCTGTGTGCTGAGAGTGTCAGGTTCTTGTCCAGTTCTGGCATTTAGGTCGCCACAGACTAGTACATGTATCCCTGGGCATGGAAGTGGCTGATCTCCCCCTCTAGGATGGAGAAGATGTCATCATTAAAGTATGGAGATGCTATTGGGGGGTATAGGTAGCACACATAAGGACATTTTTCTCTGTTAAGATAATTTCCTCATTAATTTCTAGCCAGATGTAAAATGTTCCTGTTTTGACTAATTTAATAGAGTGGGTTATGTCTTCTCTATACCAAATTAGCATACCCCTGAGTCTCTTCCCTGTTTCACACCTGGTAGTTTGGTGGATGGGACTACCAGCTCTCTGTAACCTAGAGGGCAACTAGTGGGTCTGTCTCTTCTATACCATGTTTCTTGAAGGATAACGATGTCTGTTTTTCCAATTTCTTTGATGAAGTCTGGGTTCCTGCTCTTTAGGCCAAAGGCAGATGACCTCACATCTTGTATATTCCAGGATGCGATAGTAAAAGCTTTGTGTTACATAGTGTCAAGTGTTGTTTTCCTGTGGTTTAGGCCCGGACCATTACAGTAGGAGTGAGCAGAGCATGTTGAGCATCTGATATATACCTCTTAGGTCGCAGGATGGGACTTGGGGGGTTGCATTAGTGGGGGTTGGGCCTGTTGCTCTGCTCATGGCCTGGGCATATGTGCAGCTGTTATGTTGAGGTCCGTGCTGCAGGGGGGGGCATGGGGGGAAGAAGGGGCATAGGTCTGATATGGGGGGGGCCTATATAGGGTGTGGCCAGGGTTTGTTTGGGGTGGTCTCAGCTGGTTGGTGTGTGGCTGGTGAAGCTGTGGTCTGGGTGTAGGTCCTCTTGGCGTCTCTCTCTCTCTCTCTCTCTCTCTCTCTCTCTCTCTCTTGCTCTCTCTTGCTCTCTCTTTCTCTGGGTTCTGTGTGTTGTACAGCAGCGTCAGTAGTCTTTGATCTATGTCATTGCAAGATACTGTAGCCTCCCTTTTACGTAGGCTGACTGTGGACCTCTACCAAGAGGTCAGGACTTTTTTAGCTCAGGAGGTACAGTAGTGCATTTGCCTTGTAACTGCAGGGTCAGGCGCTGATTTCCATGTCCCAGCTCTATTGATTCAAAACATATTGGAGAGTCAAAGGATCACATCACTGGCCTGCATAATGAAGAGAAGATAAACCAATTCATCATCAACCAAGGGAATATAATGCAACAAATACAACTTGACAGCTCAATAAGGGATTTCAAGGATTCGTTTGGCTCCACCACTCGAGAAAGCACGGCAAAGCTAAATATACATTACTGTTAAATGCACTACTGTTAGGTTGGGCTATTGAAACAGATATGAGTGAAGGCTTTATGATACACTGCTGTTAGTGTTTGTCACACCCTGATTTGTTTCACCTGTCTTTGTGATTGTGTCCACCCCCCTACAGGTGTCGCCCATCTTCCTCATTATCCCTTGTGTATTTATACCTGTGTTCTCTGTGTGTCTGTTGCCAGTTCATCTTGTTTGTCAAGTCAACCAGTGGTTATTGTCTCGGCTCCTGCTTTTCCCAGTCTCTCTTTTCTCACCCTCCTGGTTTTGACCCTTGCCTGTCCTGACCCTGAGCCTGCCTGTCTGACCTCTCTTCCAGTCCCTGACCCTGAGCCTGCCTGCCGTCCTGTACCTTTGCCCCACCTCTGGATTATTGACCTCTGCCTACACTGATCCTGAGCCTGCCCGTCGTCCGCTACCTTTGCCCCACCTCTGGTTACTGACCCCTGCCTGCCTTGACCTGTATTTTGCCTGTCCCTGTTGGAGTATTAAACCACTGTTAATTTGACATTGTCTGCATCTGTGTCTTACCTTCATACCTGATAGTGTTGGGCTATTGAGACAGATATGAGTGAAGGCTGACAGCTGACATCTTGGAAACTTACAGTAAACCCCATAAACTTGAGGTCACTGTACCCGGCCCCCAGGAATGTTGAGACTGATATGAGTGAAGGCTTTATAATACAGTGCTGTTAGTGTTGGGCTACTGAGACTGAAATGAGTGAAGGCTTTATGATACAGCACTGATAGTGTTGGGCTATTGAGACAGATATGAGTGAAGGCTTTACTCCACAGAAAGCATCAGACGTGACTAATAACTTATTTAACTCGGCAGTGTTTCAGGGAGCTGAGGCAATACAAAACCTCACATCAACAAAAAAAAACTCTGAGTCTTTGAGTTGTTTTTGTCATTTCTCCTGTGCTTGGCAGATGGGGAGATGAGTTAAGGAGATGCATACTGGCACATACATGGAAGTTACACCTCTGAGTGTGCTCTTTAAGGAAACTTATTTTTTTTTTCTTGCTGGATATACGGCTGGGTAGAATGACGTGGAGGCAAACACAGTGTGACAGCACACAGGGGTATGGAGGGTGTGTGTGTGTGTGTGTGTGTGTGTGTGTGTGTGTGTGTGTACGCACGCGAGAGACCAGGGGGTGGAGCAGCACTCTTGGAGGGAGAGAATATCAGCGATGTCGTCAGTCAGAGTGTCGATGTGAGTTGACCTCTCAGACAGAGGCAGCTAAAAAAAAACTTATCGCCTGAACATAAGCACATGAATCTATAAAATATGTCTTCATAATCACACTCAACACAATATTATGAATCATGTAAATGGAACACCTGTCTCTTTTCACATCCCAAAACACTTCAGTCTATTTGTGAAGAGGGTTAACATCTGGAGATCAACACAATGCTAATTCACCATTCTCCACACTGTACCGGGCCCCCTGACTGATATGAAGCCACTCGTTACTCCCTGTCTTGATCCTCTCAGATCTGCACGGGAGACAAAGGCACTGGCGGAGAGAAAAGGTTTCCTTTGATGTGGGGAGACAAGCACTTGGACCAGCAGCACTCTCTTAGCCAACAGGCTGGCTCTATTATCTACTGCTAATGGGCTTATCATGGGAAACCTGACTCTGTGAGAGGAGAGGAGAACTATACTGTAATTAGCTTAATTGTTTGGTAAAAAGTAGTATCTCTCCTCCATTCAATCTTTCTTTCTTTCTCTCTCTCTCTCTCATAGTGTAATTATAAAGGAAGACGTTATTTCTTTCTTTCTTTCTTTATCTCTCTCTCTCGTAGTGTAATTATAAAGGAAGACGTCATCTCTCTCTCTCTCTCTCTCTCTCTCTCTCTCTCTCTCTCTCTCTTGTAGTGTAATTAGAGCTTTGGTAAGATTGGCATATCCTGTTCCCAGCTAGTTTCGGGGGTGTTGTTGCTAAAGTAGGACTGGGGGGTTTGTTGGCAAGGAATGCCATGAAAGTGTCTGGAGAATTTCTCAAGATGTGTGTTTGAACTAGTTTGTGTATTTAGTCTCATGTGATTACCTCAAGTGCATGTGACTGTGGCGGGTTAATCTTTCACTGTTCGCTGTTCGTCAACCACAGTTTCATAAATCAGGTCAGGGGGTTTAGAGGCTTGAGCTTGCCATACCCGTGAAGTTATGGTTGTGACCAGGTCATAAATCTGTGGTCGCCTCCCTCTCACCCTGGTCTTTTAACCGCAACCATTAGATCCATGTGTTATAAATCTCTGTTCTTCAGCCCTGAGATCCAGACTGCAGGGATTATAGTGTAGTCTCCACCTCCATTTCTTTCATGAGCCTTTAAGTCCCTGTTACACAAAGCAGAGCTACCTCTCACACAGATCGTGTATAGGGGTAAAGTTCCAAAGTACACAGATACCTTTTAAATTGTGTAAATTGGCTAGTAGTCTGTATATTAGCTAGCAGCCTACAGCTAAACTGTAGTTATGATACAGTACTAGTGTGTGTATAAATGCCAGTGGGACCAGTTTTAACCATTACTGATGTGCTATTAACACCATTTTAATTACCAGTAATTATTCAGTTTCTACACCTCAACGTGTCACTTAGGAGCAGAGCACTTTCTCAACGAGACAGCCAGGCTTAGCCAAGAATGGTTCGGATAAACAATTACTCTGGTGCGTGAGGCGAGAATAGAGGTGTACTCCACACGATTCAGACATTAAGATTGAATTATCCACGTCAGGGAAAATGGCTCTTTCTCTCTCTCGCTCTCACTCTCGCTCTCTCACGCTCCCTCTCTCTCCCTCTCTCTCTCTCTCTCTCACTCTCTCTTTCACTAGGTTTAACCAAAACACGTTTACAGCTAGCAGTAGATTGAACAGAGTCCGTTGCTAGGAGACCTTTGTTGAATGGCGTGTAGCATAAGTGTTTTAGCACATGGAGCTTTGCCTCTGGGTACAGTACAGGGGGATTTAAGGGAGATTTTAGTGGGGAGATGGAAGCTGGTGAAACAATAAGGAAGGAGGAATCTCTGCTTAGCACCTGGGAAAAACAGGGATTGAGTTGAAGGTTGAGATGTCAGCTGACTTGATCCAATTTTATTCTGTCTGTATGCTTTTTCACTCAGCGTGTGTGATTTGCAAAGGACAAACATCCGTTTTAGCCAAGGTACAGGCCTTACTTTCCTGAGCCTCTAAATAATAAGAACAACTTTGAAGGATTTGGTATTCTTTACGTTGAAACGATTCATATCCCAGGGATCTTCTCAGAGTCAACCACACACACTCCTACACACACACACGCACGCGCACGCACACACACCCACTGTATGAAAATAGGTATTTTCCAACATGTACACATTCAGTCAAATTTGACGTGAGCGGGAGGTGAGCGGTAATTTCTCAAATGTGTGTGCAGTTTGCTGACCATGCACTCACACACCTATTTCTGGGATTGTACACTCCCGATTATTGTGAAGATTGTTGTAAGCGGACATATCCCATGTGTTAATTGCGTGATCTCGCGCTTGGAAAGAGGAAGTCACAGCGTCAGTACACACCCAACTGGTACCACGTCACATTGGGCGGCAATATTTGAATTTCAGTGTCAGTTAGACACAACCACTTAGCTACAATAACAGCACAGTCTTTTAAAAGATCTCAAGCCGCTCCACAATATTAACTGTGACTTCAACAAGATTTTAACAAAATCTACTACAAAGGACATCTAAAGATTGGAGGTAAGAGAACAATTTACACAGTAGGTCTAACGGTGTCAGAACATCAAATGTTTTATTTTATTTAGCTAGGGAAGTAAGTTAACTTCTATGGGCTAGGTGGGACGCTAGCCTTGATGTAACCACATTGTCAGATTTCAAAAAGGCTTTACAGCGAAAGCAAAACATTAGATTATGTTAGGAGAGTACATAGACAAAAATAATTTTACAGCATTTTACATTAGCGCATGATGTTCAGAAAATGTATTCCCACCAAAACGCCCGGTGAATGTGCACATCAATTTACAAAAATACTCATCATAAACGTTGACAAAATATATAACAATTATTTAAAGAATTATAGATAGACTACCCCTGGATGCAACCGCTGTGTCAGATTTTAAAATAGCTTTACGGAGAAAGCAAATTTTTCAATATTCTGAGTACATAGCTCAGCCATCACGGTGAGCTATTCAGACACCCCCCAAGTTCGGGGCAAACTAAACTCAGAATTAGTATTAGAAATATTCTCTTACCTTTGCTGATCTTCGTCAGAATGCACTCCCAGGACTGCTACTTCCACAAGAAATGTTGTTTTTGTTCGAAATAATCCATATTTATGTACAAATACCTCCGTTTTGTTCGTGCGTACAGATCACTTATCCAAAGGCATAACGTGCGAGCATGGAACGAGAGACGAAAAGTCAAAATTTCCATTACCGTACTTAGAAGCATGTCAAACGCTGTTTAAAATCAATCTTTTGTTACGTTCTGACCAGTAAAGGGGTTATTTGTTATTGTAGTTTGGTCAGGACGTGGCAGGGGGTGTTTGTTTTATGTGGTTCGGGGTTTGTTGGGTTATGTTATTATGTAAGAGGGAGGTGTTTGTTTAGAGTGTTTTGGGGTTTGTTGGGCTATGTGTTATGTAGAGGGGTGTTTGTTTAAAGTGTTCCGGGGTTTTTGGGTTATGTTCTAGGTTAGTGTATTTCTATGTTAGATCTAGGTTGTTTAGTTCTATGTTTAGTTAATTGGGATTGGCCTTCAATTGGAAGCAGCTGTTCCTCGTTGCCTCTGATTGAAGGTCCTATGTATAGGGGTGTGTTTGTAATGGGAATTGTGGGTAGCTGTCTCCTTGTTTAGTGTCTGAGCACCTGACATGACTGTTAGTGTTGTTCGTTGTGTTTGTATACATGTTTTGTTTGTTTTTAACCAATTAAAGAAGATGAGTATACACGTTCCCGCTGCACCTTGGTCCAATCATTATGACACCCGTTACATCTTTATGGTATTTTTAACGTAAAATTGCGATAATATTCCAACCGGATAATAGCACATTCATTCAAGAAGAAAAAGAAGGAACGGCGTGCTCGCGTGACCGTGCATATCCAATTCCTTTGTTGCCAGGCAGACCACTCAGTAACTGAGCTCCTATTAACTGCCCAGTGACAGGAAAATGCTCAAACCACTTTCTGAAGGCTTTAGACAGCCAATGGAAGCCTTAGGAAGTGCAATGTCACCCCACAGACACTGTAGTTTCAATAGAGAATCAAAAGAAGAACTACAATTCTCAGACTTTCCACTTCCTGCTTGGAATTTTCTCAGGTTTTTGCCTGCCATATGAGTTCTGTTATACTCAGACACCATTCAAACAGTTTTAGAAACTTCAGAGTGTTTTCTATCAAAATCTACTAATATGCATATTCTAGTTTCTGGGCCAGAGTAGTAACCTGTTTAAATTGGGTACGTTTTTCATCCGGCCGTGAAAATACTGCCCCCTAGCCCAGACAGGTTAAGAACAAATTCTTATTTACAGTTATGGCCTACACCAGCCAAACCCAGGCGACACTGGGCCAATTGTGCGCCACCCTATGGGACTCCCAATCACGGACGGTTGTGATACAGGCTGGATACGAACCAGGGTGCCTGAAGTGACACCTCTAGCACTGAGATGCAGTGCCTTAGACTGCTGTGACACTTGGGATCCCATGTTCGCTGTAAATGTAAATATTTAATAGTTATTTACTAGCTAGCTAGCTAATGTTAGTCCGCTGAATTTTATTGTATGATCTAATATTACATAGCTAACTAACTAACTTAGCTTGCTACCAGAGATAAATAAACATATTATATCGAGTAAATGTTAGCTAGCTACCCGCTTGGCAAATTGAGGTTTGAAATACTAGCAAGCAAGCTAGCTAGCTAGCTAGGTCGTTTGCTAACTGAGCAAACTAACATGCTGGCTAAATCAAACTGAGTATTCTAGCTAGCTAGTGCTAACATTAGCTACACATGCTAACATAGTTTAGATATGGCAAGTCAAGGTGAGCCAAAGGATCTGGCTAGCTACCTAACTATCATCCTGTTACATCCTGTTAACATAGTTATCAATAAAGTAATAACTATAGGGTTGAAAATAGTGGTATGCTAGCTAGCTAAACACAGCTAGCTAGCTACCTTACATGTGTAATGTTGCTATTGTTGTTTTGACTTCAGCACAGGCTGTAATGAGATTACGGTATGCCAGAGGTTCGGGTTAACAATGCATGAATGCAAAAACACTCTATACATTTTGGAATTATAGCGACTTTGCATTGTCAATGTCACTTCTTGACAGTACGCTATCGATTGTAGCTAACAAACAATTTGATTGATACAAGTATTTTTATCTTGCGTCTACGCAGAGCAATGCTGGTAATATAAGGTGATAATAATGTTACACTGTTTGTGCATTGTTACCTCTGAAATTGTGAATTTTATAGTTGGCTAACAAGTGTCTATTTAATGTTGATAAGCTAATTGCCAGTGCCAATATGTAGAAGCTAGCTAGTCCTAATGATAAACCTACACAACTCATGAATGCAAGAGCATTCTGTAAATGTATCAACTGGATTGTGTTTTCTAAATGATATGTGATGTTGTCATTGCTATTTCTTGACAGTAGGCTTTCACCATTGTAGCTTACAGGCTATGTGATTGATCATGTAAAAAAACCCCACATCTGATCTGGAGATTGAGTGGGTTGTTTGTAGAAAAGGAGTTCAGAGGAACTGTTATGGGGTTATCAGTCAAATAGGCGAACGTTACCTATTTGAAAAACAAATTCTTAGTGTCGTTTTGACACTGCTTCTATTATGTCTGAGCAAGCTGCCTGTGTGGTTGTTGTACATGTCCTGCATTGTGTCACGAGCTTTGAATCTTTACTTGTCATCTCTTCAGTCTCCAGGTCTCGGGCTTCCCTCTTGTGGGATATGTGGTAGTCTCACCTAGCGACCTTATGATGAATGCACTAACTGTACATTGTGTCTGCTAAATGACTCAAATGTTAAATGTCTCCCTGTATTGGCTGACCCTCATCACACAACTCCACCTGCCCCACTACAGGAGGGTAGCTCTCCAGGAACAGGGTTGGAGAGCCCTGGTTGTACACCATGTGTATCCAGGGCTTTTTATTTATTTGATTTTGTCACGCCCTGACCATAGAGAGACATTGTTTCTCTATGGTGAAGTAGGTCAGGGCGTGACTGGGGGGTATTCTAGTTTATTATTTCTATGTTGGGTTCTAGGTTATTATTTCTATGTTGGTGATTTGTATGATTCCCAATTAGAGGCAGCTGGTAATCGTTGTCTCTGATTGGGGATCATATTTAAGTAGCTGTAGCCTCTAGCCCTGAGATGCAGTGCCTTAGACCACTGCACCACTCAGGAGCCCCTAGATCTAGCTGATCTAAGGTGTAATAATTAGTTCACTTCATACCAGACATATTCAAACAGCTCGTTGTATATATAGTTCCTTCTTGCATCTATGCACTCTCCTCCTCTCACCTTTTCCCTTTGCTTGTGGACTTCAGTGCACAACACATCAGCTGTCTGTGACCAGGCGAAAAAACCTTTCCAAGCCAAACCTTCATATCATAACCACTACCCTCTGCACACAGTCTACATCATTTTCACCATATTAGTCAACATAGCAATCAGTTTAGCAGTTACACCGGGGAGGGCTCCTGAGGCATTAAATTAATAAAACCAAAAGCATACCTCGACTTGGAAGAATTCCAGTGTTGGATAGCCATAGCCATAGCCAGCTAGCTAACATCTCTCTGTTCGAGCCAGGTTTTTAAGTAGGCTAAACTAGCTAGCTGCATTGGACACTAGCTAAGTAAGTGAAAGTGAAAAAAATATGTAGCCTACTATGAAATATAGCTCTCTCTCTCTCTCTCTTGCTTTTCCTTACTTTTTAAAGAAATTAATTTGTTCACAATGGTTCAAATATTGTCTTTTTCTTTCTTTGAGTCAACTACTCAACACATTTTATGCACTGCAGTGATATCTAGCTGTAGCTTATGCTTTCAGTACTAGATTAGTTATCTGATCCTTTTGATTGGGTGGACAACATGTCAGTTCATGCTGCAGGAGCTCTGATAGGTTGGAGACAGTTGTCATAATTACTGTGTAAGTCTATTGAAGGGGGTGAGAACCATGAGCCTCCTAGGTTTTGGATTGAAGTCAATGTACCCAGAGGAGGACAGAAGCCTTGCTGAGAAGGATGGTCCTCCTTTTCCACCTCTGAGGAGCCTCCACTAATTGAGCATGTCATTTTCCCATTGTAAACCAAAGGTGTGTCGAAGCTGTGTATGTGTCACATGACTTTGATAACTCCCAAGCACTGTTCATTTGCGGGAAATGATCTGGAATTTTCAACCCAGAAACACATATTTTAATGCAGTGACCCTTACAAAAATATTATATAAAGATTTTTATTTTATCACTTGTAAAAAAATATATATTATCACGAGACGGTGATGTTAACATGTGAACTCAACATAATGCATGTGAAAATATGGTTTCACATGTGAAATTTAAGCTAAACATGCAAGAACAGCTATTTCACATGTGAATCAGCTAATGGGTTTTTTTCCGCAAGGGACACACGCGGCAAATAAACAACCAGTCTTATAATGTAATGTATTGAGCGAGGAGATTAGATTAACTTTTCATTTCCACTAATTACATGTTATTAGACCGGGACAGGCATGGGAATGTGTTTTTCCATCAGTTTTACACCGTCATCAAAGCACAACTCAATTACAGAACCAATATATGTTAAGCCACACGGGCTGTATTCATCTCATAGTGACTCACTAATGAAATTACTTCTCACATGACGTGCAGTATATGAATGTATAGCCTAGTTAAATCCTGGTTCGTTATTCTCTGCTCTGCTCTCTGGCACAATACAAGATCACATTACATGGATGTGCTCGCTAGGAGACGCCTGAATAATAGGGAAATGTGTGAAAACTCTGCCTTTCTTCAACTCCTTCACAAGCGTGGCTGTTTTTCAGAGTACTCCAAAGATTTAACACGCAATGCAACAATGCAAATTGGACAACCTGTGGAGGTGGGAGAGGGAGAAAGGGAGAGAGAGAGAGACAGAGTGAGTGTTATTTACATACCAAAGCCTCAGACAGTGGATGCAGTAAACACTCTATTCATTTCTCCCTCTGGCCCCATGCAAAACCCTGAAATTGTTTGTGGTCATGTCCTCCAATATCCCATTTTAATTGAAGGCCTTCCTTTGTTACTCTCCGCCCACCATGGCCCGCTGTCTGCAACAGGATGTCAGATGTCCTCTGGGTCCCCTAGGGAGAGAGTCACTGCTCCTCTGACACACACAGAGGACAACCCTCTCAGAGGACAGGCTGGAGCAGGAGCATCCAATTACCCATCTGTCTCACTGTCTGTATGTCTGTCTGGTCTGTCTGACCACTGGGCTCCCTACTCGCACCCTTTCGTCCTTCCCTCTTCTCCCTGTCCCAGCTCCAACTGCACCTCATTAGATTTAGAGACAGTGCTTTTGTCACAGCGCTGGGTGGGGACCGACACTATGGCTGACCTGTTGTGCCGTAGATTACAAAAGCAGAGGGGAATAACAACCTGAGAAATGAGAAAACTCTCTCTGTTTAGCTGGGTGATTTATCACATGTAGATGTGGCTGGATAAGGGAGATTGATGGTATGCAATGTCAATCAAATTGCCATCAAATTACAGTTGTGTCACTAGGGCTTTTTGAAAATGCATCTGTCACAAAGTGATGGACTATATAACCCCGGCCCGAAACCCCAAAGGAGCAAGTTGGGGTGACAGTGGCAACGGGAACATCTCCCGCAGATAGGGATTCACATTGACAAGAGGGAAGAGCCAGACTCCTGAGGGGAGGCCGATCCAGTGTCTTGTAGCTGGCTGGAGGAGGCAGATACAGGACAGACTCCTGAGGCAGAGCCCAGTGTCTTTTAGAGCAGGCATGGAGGACTACAGATATAGGGCAGGGCGGGGCGGCAGGAGGAGTGGTGGCTGGATAAATTGCTAAAGACGCTTGGGAAATTACCTTAGGAGCCTGATACTAGTTTGAGAAGAACTGGTAAACCTCTCAAAGTGTGATAAAAGTATGAATAAATATGTTGTTATCAATGAAACGTCACAATAAGGTGCAGAGCGTTCGATTTGGCTGCTGGGGGGCAAGCAGGACCCCAGCTCAGCTAAAACCATTGACAACTATGTGCCCTTTTTTCAAAGGATTGTTAATTAAATGTTATAACTATTAGGTTTTAATATCATCACCTCTTGAAGGGCATAGTTAGAACTACACATGTCCGATTATTCCACATTTAGCTCTATCATTAGAGTTTACTGCATGCTTTTTATGATTAGTAAATATCAATTGACCATGTATTTTCATACAAGTGAGGGTAGCCTATTCATTTGCATGTAGCTGGCTAGCTAGCTAAGCAAACAACATGTGTCATTTAGCTTGCTTCATCAGAGATTAGGCCTTTGGAAAGATCTTCATATCGGCAAGTCCACATCCTGGTACAGTTGTCAGCCAGACTACTGTCATCACCACTATAGATTTAAAGCAAATCAAACATTATTTGAAAATAGCCATCTAGTTTATCCCCTGAAAGGAAAGTTGGCTTGTTAACTAGCTAGCCATATTGACGTGATCTGTTGTTAGCGAGCTAGCCAATTTGATGTGGTCCATCAATCAATGTCTGTCAGCAGCAATCGTGATTAAACACTCCTAAAAACAATGTTGAAAAAGGGATCATTTTAGCTAACTTTGCTAGGTAGGCCTACATTAGTTGGATGAAAAAGTACATTAGGTCTACTTACCACTTTGTTTAGCCAACTGTACAGAGTTTCTACCGGTAGCTTGCAAAGTACACATTATCAGCTAACAGTACATCGGTAAATGCGGCCTTCTGCTGCTTGACAGGCAGAGCCCACAAAGGATGGGGAAATGAACCTAAACCACTCATACTTGCCAGGTATAGTTCACTTTTATTTTATATCACTCAAATATCCAAGTAATGGTGGCCAATACCAATATTGAGAGATATGGTGAGGGTTCCCTCATGTATCTGAAACTACATGTTCAATAAGTGAAGACTCCTCAGAGGAGGAAGGGGCGGACCATCCTCCTCAACTAGCTTTCATCCTCCTCTGGGTACATTGACTTCTATACAAAACCTAGGAGGCTCATGTTTCTTACCCCCTTCCATAGACTTACACAGTAATTATTACAACTACCAGAGGACATCCTCCAATCTATCAGAGCTCTTGCAGCATGAACTGACATGTTGTCCACCCAATCAAAGGATCAGAGAATGATTTGATTTTAATTCTTTATTTAACTAGGCAAGTCAGTTAAGAACAAATTCTTATTTACAATGACGGCCTTCCCCAGCCAAACCCTAACAACACTGGGTCAATTGTGTACCGCCATATGGAACAGCCTGGAATCGAACCAGGGTCTGTAGTGATGCCTCTAGTACTGAGATGCAGTGCCTTAGACTGCTGCGACATTCGGGAGCCCTGAATCTTCTACTGAAGGCATAAGCTACAGCTAGCTAGCACTGCAATGCATAAAATGTGGTCAGTAGTTGACTCAAAGAGAGAGCGAAAGACAATAGTTTAACAGTTTTGAAGAAATTAACTTCTTCCAAAATGAAGGAGATGCAAGAGAGAGAGAGAGAGAATATTTTTTTCCCTACTTTCAGTTTCACTTACTCTGCTAATAAATGCAGCTAGCTAGTTTAGCTTACTCAATCACCCTTCTCAAAAATAGGGGTTCTATGTTAGCTAGCTGGCTATGACTATCTAACACAACACTGGAACTCTTCCAAGTCAAAGTAAGCTTTTGGTTTTACTGATTTATTGCCACGGGGCCCGCCGTTGTAAGTGCTAAACTGCTTACTGACTATACACTGTAACATTACTGCATGATTGTAGCGTGTTTAGTTCTATTAGTTATGTTGACTATGATGTTACTTCAGCTAATATGGTGTCAACGATGTAGGCTGTGTGTAGCGGTTATGATAAGGTTTGACTTGGAAGGTTTTGACGTGTTGTGCATTTAAGTCCACAAGCGAAGGGAAAAGGTGAGAGGAGGAGAGTGCATACATGCCAGAAGGAGTACAACATGGCTGCTAAGAAAGTGAACTGTGTTTATGAGTAATCAGGGGTGTGTTTATTCCGCCAACTCTGTTGAATTTTTTTTTTCTTAATCGGAAGCAAACAGAACAAAACGGGGATAAACATGCCTGAATTTGTCCAATAGAAACTCTCGTTTGTAACTGTTAGACTAATGATTACAACCTATATCGTCAAGATGCAGGCAAGAGTGTGCAAGGCGGTATTGAGTGTGTCACTGTCTCTCACCTCAACATTTTTCCCTCGACCTGTGTTTACCTACGTTGTAAACTTTCATTCATAGGCTAGGTTGTAGTAACCTCGTGATGGGTTTAGGGACAATTCAAGTGTCAAACCGATCACTGTTACGTTGAACTTGCTGAATGGAATATGAATGACAGTCATCCAATATACCGTAAAAGACATAAGGCCTTGCTCATTAAAAGAAATGTGTCGGCACCGATCCGCCACTGTGCACAATTGATGTTTAGGCCTACTGATCATGAAAAGCACTTATTTGCAGTTTAACTCTGATGATAGAGCTACATATGTGCAATTGTTTTGCTTTAGTCACTTTATTTTTTTATTTTATTTATTTCACCTTTATTTAACCAGGTAGGCAAGTTGAGAACAAGTTCTCATTTACAATTGCGACCTGGCCAAGATAAAGCAAAGCAGTTCGACAACATACAAAAACACAGAGTTACACATGGAGTAAAACAACATACAATCAATGATGCAGTAGAAAAAAAATTAAAAAATAAAAAAATAAATAAAAAAATAACAAAAAATAAACCATACCTACATGTACATACTCCCTTAATAAGCCTGATTAACCAGTGTCTGTATATAGCCTTGCTACTGTTATTTTTTTTTGCTACTGTCTTTTTACTGTTGTTTTATTTCCTTACTTACACACACACACACACACACACACACACACACACACACACACACACACACACACACACACACACACACACGCACCTTTTTTCCCACTATTGGTTAGAGCCTGTTAGTAAGCATTTCACTGTAAGGTCTACTACACCTGTTGTATTCGGCGCACATGACAAATAAACTTTGATTTGATTTGGAATAATTGGAAAGTTGTATTTCTGACTACGCTCTTCAAGAGGTGACGTTATTACACCCAAATAGTACAAATTTATTTAACAATCACTTGAATACAGCACACAGTTTTATTGGAGCTGTTGGTCTCCTTTGCCTCCCAGCAGGCAAATCGAACACTCTGCACCTTTATTGTGACGGTTTTATGGATACCGTTTTGAATAACGAATAGTTTTAATAAATTGCAGCGATTCACCCCAGGCTTCTGTGAACATGACGTTCAGTTAGTGAGGTGTTCTATCAGACATCATTTGCGTTTTAAATTCATTTGTGTTCTAAGTTATGAGAGAAATCGAGTGTTGCTCTTATCCAATCAGTTATTATGCGACACATTGGAAAACTTCCGTTTTAGCTCCTAATCTTCTTAGCTCTTAATCAGAAAGTGTAAATGATGATTCATCATTTCTACCAAGGCAATAAAGTTATCATCATCAGCAGCATCATCATCATCACCACAACACTATCATTGTGACCATACCGAATGTCATTTTCATAATCGTCTCCCTCTTTCCTCATAGTCAGACATACTCTAACACTGAGCTCCTGACACCTGATTGTAACATCTGATTGGGGCCTGCCACCATCTCCCTCCCTCTACCTCCCCCTGTCTCTCCCAGTCATAATCACTGAGACATCCTGTCAGGCCTGCCTGTCAGCGGGCTCTCCTTTGACAGGCAGCAGGGCTCTGCGGCTGGGGGCATTCATCCTGACACAGGCCTTCTATCCCCCAGGCCCCCAGGCCTTTACCTGAGAGCTGCGGTACAGTCAACTCCAGCCTCTATCTGACACAGGCCATCTATCCCTCGGGCCTTTACCTGAGAGCTACGGCCATGCTCCATCCTCCATCCCTCCTCCTCTCTCTCTGAAGCCACTGGCATAATGAGGGGCTCAGAGATGTAATATTATGCTGGGTTAGCCTGAGGTAAGCGAGAGAGAGAGAGAGAGAGAGAGAGAGAGAGAGAGAGAGAGAGAGAGAGAGAGAGAGAGAGGGGAAGAGAAAGATAGGGAGGGAGAGAGAGGACAGAGAGATTTAGGACAGACAGAGCAATCTACTCAAACTTAAATGCTGAATGCGGAATGAGTGACTTTATTTCACTGACTTCCACTGTAAAAACACCAATACCATGACACACTCTTAGATAATCCATTGAACGTGTTCAATATGCAGACCGGTTCCACAGTAAAGGACGTTATGGTGGTGAGCAAACAATAGGATGGACTGAATAATTCACCTGTGGTGCATTTTAGAGGCTCGAAAAAGACATCAATTTGCCCACTAAAAGGGAATGGGGCATTTGCATTTCGATTTATCGGTCATTTCCATTGATCAACATATTTTACTGCGCTACAGAAAGGGGAGGAAGACAGTCGGAAAAGGAAGGGAGAGTAAAGAGAAGACGGAGGGAGCGAGAGCGAGTGGGTGGAGACAGGGTGGTGGGGGGGGGGGGGGTGACAGAGAAAGAGAAGGGGCAGAGTGAGAGAGAGAGAGAGAACAAGAGAGACAGAGACAGATTTTGAGGAGAGATCAATGGTGGATGCCAGGAGTGAAGGAGTGACTTGTTTTGGGTGAGAAACAGTAGGAGCTTTGATGTGTAATGTGGAGGATATAATGACCCTGTAAATCTGCCTGGGAAGTCGAAGGAGTTTATATCTCCTGCGATTGACTCAGACTGCTAACAAAGAGCAAAACAAATATGTCATGATCTACAGTGTCATTCCAATGACGGATGACATGTCCTTCACACCAAACATCGACACAGCCGTTCAGTTGATGTTGCTCCTGCGTGTACGTTCTCGGTCGCTATAAATCCAACCAACCGAAATACTTAACACCTGTTTTATAACACGCACACACATCCCAGCACTTTATGAGCGTGAGTATGAGTGGTGATAAAATCAAGTGGTCTCCTACAGTTTGGTCTTCATATGCATAGTGCATGACTCAAGGGGAACAGAATAGCTCCGCTTGACTGAGGTGGTACATCAAAAAGACAAGCAGTTGATGTGACATTTTGGGTCTGGCTCGCTCTATGTCCTCTCCCCTTCTCATTTTACTCCTCTTATTCCTTGTCCTCCTTCCTCCTCCTCCAATTTTTCCTCAGTGTGATTATAAATAATCTAGAAGCCCAAAGCTGTGGCATGCGGAAGCGCCCACCCAGAGAAGAGGTCTAGCAGGGGTGACAGGCTCTGAGTTCCCATTCATACTGTCCTTGAGGGGAACACAGCCTCACATTTAATCTGTCTGTCTGTGACTGTGGCCTTTGTGGTGGGAAAAACAAGACGCAAACAGACGCCAATGTGTGTGTGAGGTCGACCCTGCCAGCGATGACTGGGATGAAAAGCTGGTTGTATGAATGTGTTTACTGTGTGTGTGTTTGCGTGTTTGTGTGTGTGTCATTCCGCCTTATTTAAGCATCTGCAACCCATATTAATCCCCTCCATTTCTCACTTAAACAAGTCACATCTGCTGCAATCTAATAGCTCACTCTCCCTCTACCGCTCTCTCTCTTCATCCTTTCCTCTCTGTCTCCACCCTCCCCCCCTCTCTCTCTCTCTCTCCCTCTATCGTTCTCTTTCTTCATCCTTCCCTCTTTCTCTTCATCCTTCTCGCTCTCTCTTCATCCTTCTCTCTCTCTTTCTCTCTCACTCTGTCTCTCTCTCCCACCCTCCATCTCTCTGCATGGTTGAAGCTGTCTGTCTGTCTGTCTGTCTGTCTGTCTGTCTGTCTGTCTGTCTGTCTGTCTGTATGTCTGTCTGTCTGTCTGTCTGTCTGTCTGTCTGTCTGTCATTCTGTCTGTCATTCTGTCTGTCTGTCTGTCTGTCTGTCTGTCTGTCTGTCTGTCTGTCTGTCTGTCTGTCTGTCTGTCAGCGCCGTGGCCCTGTGGCCCTCATTAGGGTCCAACCAGAGGAACACAGAGGACATCATTAGTAAAGACGCTCTGGAGGCCATTAGACCCTCAGTCTAATTACTGGACTCAACCACATCTAGTATTCCCTCCTCAAATACAGTCAGTCTCATCCACAATGTATTACTTATCATAGACACGCTCTCATTTATTGTACGCTTAGACGCTCACTGCACTGCTGAAGCTAGAAACACAAGCATTTCGCTGCACCTGCTTAACATCTTCTAACCTGTGTACGCAGCAAGTACATGTTGATTTGATTTGATTCAGTTATTATAGGTACTCAACCACATCCCCCGTTACCATTCCACATAGGCATACTCCCTCATCTGCTGGTGTAACTAGTTATAAAATACATCCAGCATCCCATCACATATACACTCTGTCACTACTTATCATGCTCAACCACATCCAGCATTTCCACCCGCCCACCCACCCTCTCTCTCTCACACACACACACACTCTCTCTCTCTCTCTTACTAGTTGTCATAGACACTTAACCAACTCTCTGACTCCCTCTATACACCCTGTGTGATCTTCTCTGGATTTCGCTTGTTGGATAGGATTAAATGCATAGAAGTAGAATGAATAGAATGGATGAACTGGTGTCTTGAATGTGGCCCCCTGTTCTATTCAAGCTATTTCTATGCATTTAATCCTATCCGATAGGCGAAATCCAGATCGATACCTTTTGAAAAACTGGGCCCAGGTGTTACTAGCAATCATGTCTCTGGGACAACCCTCTCTAGTTCCTGTTTCTCTATGAATGGTGATCAATCACTGATTTCTCAAAATATCTGACGGTGGGTGTTCAACTTGCGGTGTCACCACTCTTCAAAGATCACTTTGTGCTGGCTTCACTGGTTATTGATCCCAGTGTCCTGTATGGTCGGCAATTTGTAAAAAGTATGATAATGAAAAAGAGCCGTCTTCATATGGGAATAACAGGATGACGTGTTCCTCATGATTGACTGGAGCCATGCTTACCAAATGAGCTTCAGGAATCAACAATGTGAAAGCAACAAGAAACAACATCATTAAAACTAATGCGGACCTGTCTTTGTGTGTAACTGCACCAGCGGTAAATGTTGAATCAGCCGGCGTATCATTACAGATCTCTGTGTGTGTGTGTAGACAAACACAAACAGCATGCTTTCCCCTGTGGTGTCTGCAAGGCACCATTACCTTCAGCTCTCCTTGGTCACAATAACAGGCAACCTCACAGCCCGCCACCATCTCACTTTATTCAGGTTGAAACAGTCTTAAGGCTTGTCAGCAGTCGTAATTGCAGGTTGTTTTGGGGCGGAAGGAACAACACCCAGAGGAGAAAACACAATCATTTTAAGTACGCTCTGGAAGGTCTGGAAGGTAGGCGTCCTGACCGTACTGCAGCCCACAGCCTAGGGTCCAATCCCAGAGTGCTTTGGCTGCAGCTGAACAGCGGCTGCGGCGGAACAGCGGAGTGATGGTTTGTTTCAGTTTTGGCTGGGCTGACTGAAGGCACAGGCCTGGTGGAGCAGGAGCAGAACCAAACAGCTGAGAGAGGGGGGCTATCGCTGAGAAAAACATTGTGTGCCATGGTGTAAATATCATTTCAAGGTCTTTTGAGTGCTTTCTTGAAAAAGAAGAAAACGACATTACTTCCCACTGGGCACACACTGGTTGAATCAATGTTGTTTCCACGTCATTTCAATGAAATTGCGTTGAAGCAACGTGGAATAGACGTTGAATTGACGTCTGTGCCCAGTGGGTTGGCTTGAGGGAGTATAAAATGTGTTACTTTCACCAGTGGTTGGTCTGTTAGTGGAACGTAAATGTTTTTGTATCATTAGAAGGGGTCTATTTACATTATTTGACAGTCAAACAAATATAATTTTTTTCATTCGATTAATTGTTGAGTGGAAATAAAATGAAAGGAAATGATCAAAGTGAGAAGTCACACACATAAAAATAAAACGGGTTAATGAATTTCTGAACAAAAACTTGAAAGGGAGAAGAAACCCATCTTCAAACACCACATTTTCCTCAAATATTCATTTGACACCTTTACAAGCACGGAAGGTGGACTCGATCGGCTTAGTGTATCCTCACACGTCAGTCAATCACCGTAGAATAAATAGTCTCTCTCGAGAGAGAGAGCCTCTCTCGCCGTCTGTCAGACTGTCAGTCAGTGAGCAGTCAGCTATGTGGTGTGGCAGTGGGCTGGAGCAATATCTAAAAGGGAAATAAACATGAATCACGTGAAGACTTAAGCTGTCCATAGAAGTGAATTGTGTGAGGGGTTGTAGCCTATAGTGATTTGATCTCACAATGCATATAGAAAAACTCCATCAATATGAAGCACTAACAGACCCAACAAAGTGGCTGGCTGGCTCCGTGTCAAATCTGATTTACATAGTGTTTACGGCTGGCTACTATCTTAATTTGATACACAGGGAGGTTTGGGTCAGGATAACACTGCTGTATCCAAAAATCTGCTGGAGCAAGTCCAACGCTTCTAACAGGCCTGGTCCTAAGGAAAAGGAAAATAGAGTAGTCAAATGCAGAATTGTTCAACACGTGTGTGTGTAGACATTTAAAAACTCAGTGCAGTAAAAAATGAGTTTCCTGTTTTTAATATATATTTTCACACTATGAGGATGGAATAATACGGTGAAATTGTGAAAAAGATGATCATGCACTTTTTAGTGTAAGAGCTGTTTGAAAAAAGACTGAACACTAGAAATTTCAGCCTGTTTTGGTATAGAGTTTTTGCCTGCCTGGTGACAGCGTTCAATAAGTTACTAGACCAACAAAAAAGAGTTCCAAACATCTCTGCCAATAACAGCTAGTTTTCCGTTTTCCCCTCCTGTCTCAGACCACTCCCAGACAGTCCTTGCTTGAGAAATTGCTCTAGATTTTTTTCTTCTTTTTGCCCGTTTCAATTGAAAACAATCACAGTAAGGTACTTAACTGTTACCCCGAAATTATTATATATTTTTTATAAAAACCTCTGCATCGGACCTTTAAGGTTAAATAAAAGCCAGCAGGCACCGATATTTATTAAGTGACTAAAATAGCAATGCTTTTGACAGAATAGTACATGGAAAGTGTCGTCGAACAGTCAGTCACTCATTACAAGTGAATATTCTCTCTCTTTTCCCTGGCTGTATGCCATGATATCTTCACATCCCACTCTCTCTCATCCCTCTATTCCCTACTCTATCTACCATTCTGTGTCTGTTACTCTTCCCACCCATATCTCGTTCCCTCCAGTCCCTCTCCTCCCTCTCTCTCTGCGTTTTATCATGCATCAACCGGGGTGTCTGACGAGCACAACAGTCAAGACACATTTAATGAAGTCCCTCTCCTTCATCATTAGAGTGAAATAACTCACCTCTCTCTCTACCCCCTATCTCTCTCTTTCTCTACCCCTCCCTTTCAATTTATCATATCTGCTCTCTCTTCCACCTGTTCTCTCTCTCTCTCTCTCTCTCTCTCTCTCTCTCGTCTCTCTCTCTCTCTCTCTCTCTCTCTCTCTCTCTCTCTCTCTCTCCTCTCTCTCTCTCTCTCTCTCTCTCTCTCTCTCTCTCTCTCTCTCTCTCCTCTCTCTCTCTCTCTCTCTCTCTCCTCTCTCTCTCTCCTCTCTCTCTCTCTCTCTCTCCTCTCTCTCTCTCTCTCTCTCTCTCTCTCTCTCTCTCTCTCTCTCTCCTCTCTCTCTCTCTCTCTCTCCTCTCTCTCTCTCTCTCTCTCTCTCTCTCTCTCTCTCTCTCTCTCTCTCTCTCTCTCTCTCTCTCTCTCTCTCGCTCTCTCTCTCTCTCTCTCTCTCTCTCTCTGCATTTTCACGGCCGGATAAAAAACGTACCCGATTTAAACTGGTTACTACTCTTACCCAGAAATTAGAATATGCATATAATTAGTAGATTTGGATAGAAACCACTCGTAAGTTTCTAAAACTGTTTGAATGGTGTCTGTGAGTATAACAGAACTCATATGGCAGGCCAAAACCTGAGGAGATTCCATGCAGGAAGTGCCCTGTCTGGCTCTAAGAAGGCACCAGAAAGTGGAATGAGAGCTCTGCAGTCTCTGGGCAAAAAACAGCAGGAGTGTTTGTTACTGGTCAGGCAGGGAACACTGACACTGGAGCGCGTGTGCACGAGAGGACTCCATTTTTTTCTTTCTCTCTTTGAACGAATACAACGTCGCCCAGTTGGAATATTATCGCTATTTTACGAGAAAAATCGCATAAAATTGATTTTTAACAGCGTTTGACATGCTTCAAAGTACGGTAATGGAATATTTAGAATTATTTTGTCACGAAATGCGCCCGCGCGTCACCCTTCAGATACTGACCTCAACGCACGAACAAAACGGAGCTATTTCAATATCACTATGGATTATTTCGAACCAAAACAACATTTGTTGTTGAAGTAGAAGTCCTGGGAGTGCATTCTGATGAAGAACAGCAAAGGTAATCCAATTTTTCTAATAGTAAATCTGAGTTTGGTGAGGGCCAAACTTGGTGGGTGTCAAATTAGCTAGCCGTGATGGCCGGGCTATCTACTCAGAATGTTGCGAAATGTCCTTACGCCGAAAAGCTATTTTAAAATCTGACACCGCGATTGCATAAAGGAGTTCTGTATCTATAATTCTTAAAATAATTGTTATGTATTTTGTGAACGTTAATCGTGAGTAATTAAGTAAATTCACCGGAAGTTTGCGGTGGGTATGCTAGTTCTGAACATCACATGCTAATGTAAAAAGCTGTTTTTTGATATAAATATGAACTTGATTGAACAAAACATGCATGTATTGTATAACATAATGTCCTAGGAGTGTCATCTGATGAAGATCATCAAAGGTTAGTGCTGCATTTAGCTGTGGTTTTGGTTTTTGTGACATATATGCATGCTTTGAAAATGGCTGTGTGATTATTTTTGGCAGGGTACTCTCCTAACATAATGTAATGTTTTGCTTTCGCTGTAAAGCCTTTTTGAAATCGGACAATGTGGTTAGATTAACGAGAGTCTTGTCTTTAAAATGGTGTAAATTAGTCATATGTTTGAGAAATTGAAGTTATAGCATTTATGACGTATTTGTATTTCGCGCCACACGTCCCACCTTGCCCAGGGAGGTTAATGCCACAAAGGAATATCTCATAAGGGAAAGACAGTGGAGGTTGGGTTAGAGAAAGAGAGAGCGAGAGAACAGTAAAAACAGTAATACTACCAAGACTTTCAACCAACCGCTATACGGATGTGTCGATGGGTGAAACTTCCCTCCCCATGGTTCTAGCGGTCTGGTATTAGTGCATCCTTCCTTGGATACAAGAGTGATCCTCTCTCTTTCTGCATGCTCCCTATTCTCTCGCAGCACGGCCCACAAACACCTTGCCTGAGCTCTCCTAATCCAGGTTTATGCAAAGCAGCTGCAGAGTTATGCCAAAATTGCTTAGACGTGTGCGACAGTTATGCTAATTCACTATCAGAAACCTACGGTCTTAATTTCATTTTAAATAGCATGGCACAAGCGTATGACTTGTGTAGTTAATGAATCAGTTTACAATCAAATAGGACTGTTCACACCTCATAAAATCTCAATTTCCATTTATGACAATTAGTTGCCTGCTTACAATCTACATCAAGACTTGTTTCAGTAACTAACAATTTAGCAAGGTAAGGAAGGGGATTTTGGCTGAGGGAGTTACTCGACTACATAACACAGGGTAAAATATACCCTGAAGCAGGTATCAGCACTCACAAGATCTTGGAGCCAACAGCTAGATGTTCTTCTGGTGTAGCCTCCCTTCACACACTTCAGTCACACTCCTCAGAAGTGAGCATTCTTTCACTAAACACCTGCATTATCAACTCCCTCCCCACAGCTGTGTGACTGGTCGTGTGTGATGCGGTTTAAGAGGGGTTGATGACGTAAAGGGAAGAGGAGGAGAGCATGTCTATCTGACAGCTCTAGATATACAACCTTCTGCCTGCCTGCCTGTATCGCTGCCTGTCTGCCCTCCCGCCTGCCTGCATGCCTGCCTTTCTGCCTGCCTGACGGCCTGCGTGCTCACCCCATTGTGATCTGTATACAAATATAGATTTGTTTTGAAATTCATTAGCCTAGTCATTAGCCTAGTCATAAAAAGCCCCCAGGGGAACGCAGGACGGGTGAGCGATAAACAGGAGTTCCTCCTTTCAGCCTTCCAGTGTGGAAGAGGCAACACACTGGGCACAGACGTCAATTCAATGTCTATTCCACGTTGGTTCAACGCAATTTTGTTGAAATGACGTGGAAACAATGTTTATTCAGCCAGTGTGTGCCAAGTGGGAAGGTTCTCAGGGAGTGGGGGAGGAAAGGAGGAAGAGAGTGAGAGAGAAGAGGGGGATGTGGTAGCTAGCATGCCTGAACAGCAGGAGATGCCAACAGCATTCTGAACATCTGTTGACGCTTCCCTGATTTGGAGTAGCACCACTACACAAAATTCCCTACTCCTACATTTCCGAACATGCCGAGTGTTGTCTGGAAGAGCAAGCCAGCAAGCAAGCAAGCAAGCAAGCAAGCAAGATGATTCCTGCATGGATCTCTGCATTCTGGTGGTGGAACGAAGTACGCTTTTCAAATAAACGCTGTTTCACTGAACAGACCTCTTTATTACTGTTTTCATCTTCTCTAGTTATGGCAGTCTGTCAGTCAATATGAGTTCTATATCAGACACAGTCACAGGATAGCAGTTATTAGAGCAGGCTGATATTAGCTAGCAAGGTTTCATTCTTCTAAAGCTCAGTCTGCAGCATCCCACTGGGCAAAAACTGGTTGAATCTGAGCGGCAGGGTAGCCTAGTGGTTAGAGTGTTGGACTAGTAACCGAAAGGTTGCAAGTTCGAATCCCCGAGTTGACAAGGTACAAATCTGTTGATCTGCCCCTGAATAAGGCAATTAACCCACTGTTCCTAGGCTGTCATTGAAAATAAAAATTTGTTCTTATCTGACTTGCCTAGTTCAATAGAAGTAAAATAAATATAAATTGAATTCATGGTAGTTGACAACTCAACCAAAATGTCAATCAAAACTAGATGTTGAACTGATGTGTTTGCCCAGTGGAGTACATTCATCACCATAATAGTGAAGATATTTAATTGCCAAAGCAGACTCCATTGTAGAGAACTTTGCTATCTTAATCAAGAAATGAAAAGCACGAAGAGGCAAGACCAACCTCGAAGTTAAGCTTCACAAGTTACAATGTAGATCCATGGGATCTTTCATTTGTATGTGCTCTCCTTATGTTGTCTAAGGATAATAAATCATCTAAGTATTGTGTTTATATTTTCTCTCATAAAGTGGACTCCAGAGCCATAAAGAAATGTTTAATTGGGCCTCATGGAGGAAGACATTTTTTTTTGGAACCACAGGCTTAGGGGTGTAAGCTATACATACACATTTCAAAGGAATTATTAACCTTAGAACTGCTTTTAACCTTCATTTTCAGGATGCCAGCCTCAATGACTATTTGATTCCCACTCCAGATATATGCCCTTTCAAAGTCGCATCATTAGATGCAGTTCAATGTGCATGTGAGTACAATTTGATTAATTTGATTCTGAAAATATTCCAAATGTGCAATGTGGAATGTTTATAAACTCTGTGACAGATGGCTTTTTTAAAATGGGATGAAGAGGTGGAAGACTGCTAAAAGAGTGTTAGAAGGGGTCCATTCCCAATGTTCTCTTTGGCCGTGCTTCTCATCTCATCACTATAGCTGATGTATCTATTCTCACTAACATTGATTTCTCTCTCACTGCTTTAAACCTACTTTTGTTTAGAAGAATGGTCCTCCCCATGCTGCTTCTTCACTATGGGGTGTTACACATCTGAGATCTGGGGAACCTGAACAGGCCCTCAGAGAAACATGTTGAAGTGATGTAAATATGATTAAAGAGCTGATTTCCTCTCTGATCATGCTGCGCTTGTTCTACCCGACCGTCGTCTGATGAAATAAAGGAAAATAATCTCCCTGGAAGATGAAACTGGACACCTGGAGAGGTTTACGACTTCGGACTGGCAGATACAACCTTCCGTGTGGGAGACAAGAGACCGCGTGGCCCAGCTCCCAACCTATACATCTCAGATATCATCTCTAAATCAAGCAGATCTGTGAGGGGTGAAAAACATATTTCACATTTTTTATCCGAGATTGGAATGAACAGGAAATGAAAGAGTCCAGGGATAAAATGCGAATAAAGAGAAAGAAAAATTGACAGAGGAGAGGGGAATTCACTTTTCATAACCTGAAGGCATGCAGTGCTCATCTGAGGGGAGAGAAAGAGAGAAAGAAAGGAATTTCAGTGTCTGTATTTTTGCTACAGGGGCCAAGTAAAAACTTGCCAATGTCAATAATAAGATATGTTTTTTTTTTCTCGCTTCCTCCAACCCTGTCTACTTATAAATGTTGTCATCCTTCTTAGGGCAAAAGATTAAAAGAAGCTTTTGGGGCAAGCCACTAGAACTCATTTTTAGTGCCATAGAGGGAAATGCCTGCAGCTTGTGAGCGCTCACACACACACATTCCAGAAAAAATATGCCATGAAGGAAAAGGGAAATTATTTGTTCAATACCATACAAAGCCAACATTTTCATTTTATTTAAAATGTGAGTTTTACCGGTCAGGTTATCCACATAACTATAATATACACTAGCAGCTGTAAGTGTCATGGTCAAATATGGAGGAATATGACCAACATATAATGAGTGGAATGAAAATGAACAGTGTGTTGATGAGTGTGATGGAAGCTACAGGCCCATGGCTAGTATTCTGATGAGTGGAGCCACAGCTGTGCTTGTATACCGGAGCTGTTTCTCAGTCTCATTACGGTATATTGGACGGAATAACACTCACTCACTCCTCCAGGGCTGTTACACGCGCACGCACACACGTACATGCACGCACTCACACACACACACACACATAGTGTATTTCCTCAGAGCTTAGAGTGTAGGTAGGTATTGATGGGTTTTAAACATCAAATGAAAGGTGAATATGAACACCATTAGTTACAGTGTAGAGAAGACACAGGGATTCTCTAGGAGACCCAACACATGTGGATGGTATTAAAGTCACTGTGTTGTGTGGATACTGGTATTTAAGTGTGGATCTAAACATCTTATAGTTGAAAGGTGGCCCTTACAAGGGCCTCCAATGAACTCAGAACACAGACACACTCTCTCTCTTGACCTTAACCTCAAGGGTCTTCTTCTCAGTCATTATACAACTTCTGACGGGGGAAGAAGGTTAGAGCAGAGGGTTTGTGTGTCCTTCTGTCTCTGTGAAGTGAAGGACTCTTCTGCTGTAAAGTCCAGGGTTATCCCACTGTCTCTTTGAAGTCCAAAGGTTGTCCTGCCCTCTTTTAGAAGTCAATGAATCCTTCGCTGGCCATGCAAAATCCAGGGTTATCGCAGTGACTATGCAAAGTCCAAGTCTATTCCACTACCTATGTGAAGTCTGGGACTATTCTGCTGTATTTGAGAAGTCCAGTGATATCCTGTTTTGTCTGTGAAGTCCAGGCATATCCTACTGTCTCTGGGAAGTCAATACTCTTCAGCTGTTTCTATGAAGTCCTCAACTAGTATGATCTCTGTGAATTCCATGACGTTTCTGTGAAATCAAGGATTTTCAGGGTTGTACTGTGAAGGCGGAGGCGGAGGCAGACAGGGTCAGCCTCGTTACACCAGGTCCCCAAGGAGCTCCAGTCAAGAGCGGCCTTAGCTGCTCCAGTTCCTTCTGAATTATTTAACCCTGCATGAAGCTTAATGCCATTCATTTAACTTCACTGGCATAGAGCAACATCATTACCGGGGGCAAACTTCCACCGTCCAGGACACCTACAGCACCCGATGTCACAGGAAGGCCAAAAAGATCATCAAGGACATCAACCACCCGAACCACTGCTTGTTCACACTGCTATCATCCAGAAGGCGAGGTCAGTACAGGTGCATCAACGCTGGGACCAAGAGAGCGAAAAACAGCTTCTATCTCAAGGCCATCAGACTGCTAAACAGCCATCACTAGCACATCGGAGGTGGCTACCTACAGACATAGATCAGGAATCACTGGCCACTTTAATAATGTTCCGTATCTAGCATTACTCATCTCCTATGTATAAACTGCACTCCACACTATTCTACGGTATCTTAGTCACTTTTAAATCGTGTTTACATATTGCATCGCCCATTTCATATGTGTATACTGTATTGTATTCTATACTACACCACTGACTGTTAAACAGCCATCTCCAGCATATCAGAGGCTGCTGCCTATAGACATAAATTACGAATCACTGGCCACTTTAAGGAAATGAAACACAAGCCACTTTAATAATGTCTCCGTATCTTGCATTACTCATCTCATATGTGTAAACTGTACTCTATACTATTCTACAGTATCTTAGTCACTTTAATGGTTTGTAAATATTGCATCACCCTTCTCATATGTAAATACTGTATTCTGTACTATGCCACTGTATTTTAGTCCAATGCCGCACTGACATATATGTATATATATTCTTAATCCATTTCTTACTTAGATTTACTTGTATTTTGGGTATATTTTGTGAAACTGTTAGATATTACTTGACAGTTATTACTGCACTGTCGGAGCTAGAAGCACAAGCATTTCACTACACCCGCAATAACATCTGCTAAACACGTGTATGTGACCAATAACATTTGATTTGATTTGATTTGATTGGAATCAGGAAGAGAAGAAGAAAATGTATAGAAGGAAGACAAAGCTGAAATGTAGGAGGACATGGTGACGATGTACACCGCACACGCCCAGTGACTGAACACGCAGCGCCAGTGTGGCATTCTGGTAAACAGCGGGACAGGATTGAGAGGATCCAGCGCAGGGTGACGCGTGTCATAATGTTCATTGAATACCAAGGTTCTACACCGTCGCCTGAAGCTCTCTCAATCTTACCTCCCTGCAAACGAATCGGGGGAAACCTGGCAGGCAGAGACCCTCCTCAAACCACTCCCCTACCGGCAAATGCTGCTCCTAGATCGCTCCTCCAGCTCTGATCGTGTTACCCGGTCTTCAACCATGTTGGAACCCATCAGGTGCAGAGCCTACCAAAGCAGCGTGATACCATACGTGACGAGGCTGCTCAACCAGTGAGCTATGGGCTGCCACTTCTGTCTAACCCTTGGCACGGACGCTTTTCCAAAATAGATGTATTTTAAAGTTGTCGTTTTTCTTGTGTTGATGATTTTGTTGTGCATAGTGTATGTTTATTTTATGGGACTTGTGTCAAATAATTCAGCATTGTCTGCCATTGATACTTTGTCGTGTTTATTTGTGAAAATTCAGTAAGTAAGAGAGAGAAGAGAGAGGAGAACGAGAGAGAGAGAGATTCCGAAAGAGATGAGAGAGAGAGAGATATCCTCCGTGTACAACATAAAACACCAAATAATGCATGCAGAGCATAATTAGGCTGATACCCGCTAATTATAAAAATCCAGAAAGGAGCAGTTCAAATCTACAACCACCTAAAAGGAAGCGATTCCCAAACCTTCCATAACAAAGCCATCAGCTACAGAGAAATGAATCTATAGAAGAGCCCCCTAAGCAAGCTGGTCCTGGGGATCAGTTCACGAACACAAACAGACCCCACAGAGGCCCAGGACAACAACACAATTAGACCCAACCGAATTATGAGAACACAAAAAGATAATTACTTGACACATTTGAAGGAATTTACATAAGAATCAGAGCAAACTAGAATGCTATTTGGCCTTAAACAGAGAGTACACAGTGGCAGAATACCTGACCAGTCTGACTGACCCAAAATGAAGGAAATCTGTGACAATGTATACACTCAGTGAGCATAGCCTTGCTATTGAGAAAGGCTGCCTTAGGCAGACCTGGCTCTCAAGAGAAGACGGGCTATGTGCACACTGCCCACAAAATTAGGTGGAAACTGATTTGCACTTCCTTACCTCCTGCCAAATGTATGACCATATTAGAGACACATATTTCCCTCAGATTACACAGACCCACAAAGAATTCGAAATCAAATCCAATTTTGATAAACTCCTGTATCTATTGGGTGAAATACCACAGTGTGCAATCACAGCAGCAATATTTGTGACCTGTTGCCACAAGAAAAGGGTATACAATGAAAAACAAACACCACTATAAATACAACCTATATTTACTTATTTCCCTTTTGTACTTTAATTTAACTATTTGCATATCATTACAACACTGTATATAAACATAATATGACATTTGAAATGTCTTTATTATTTTTGAACTTTTGTGATTGTAATGTTTACGGTTAATTTTGTATTGTTTATTTCATTTTTGATTATTATATATTTCACCTGCTTTGGCAATGTAAACATATGTTTACCATGCCAATACAGCCCTTTAAATTGAATTGAGATAGATGAGAACGAGAGAGAGAGAGAGAGATTCAGACCTAGGAGATTAGCAACAGGGTTGAGGATTTAATGTATTTTCTCATCATGTCACAACTTGTACTATCTCCCCGCAACATCTGTGTTAGAGCAGAACCCATAGAGGAGGGAGGGAGAGAAAGAAAGAGGAAGAGGGAAGAAAAGATTAGGCTAATCCCTGTTACCAAATCTAAAACAGGATTGGTCATCAAAAATGAATACTCAGAGTCTGGGCGGGGTTTCCATGGCGACGAGTTGTCCGATGATGGCCTTAATCTGTCTTAATATGGCTTAATAAAGGAGTTTGCTGGAGTCTGAGTGCTTTTGCTGCATTTTGTGTCTGCCCAATTAGAACCCCTGAAGCACTACAGAAGAGTGGAGGGCTTAGGAGTGGGCCTAACCAAATGACTAAATAATCACTGTTGCATAAAAGCAATCACTTCAATTACAAACTGCATTCAACTCAGACAGCATCTCTCCTTCTATACTCTCGTTGCTGTCTGAGTTTTCTCCAAGCCAAATTGAATATCCAAATGTTGATCACAATCATGTATTCCCTTGATACTGCAGCGGGCTGTTTTCAACAAACATCATTATATTTTTATGTTGATCTTTGAAAAACCAGACATCAATGAGAATCCAGATTGACATCTAGGCAGGGTTGACTGTCCAAAGCCGAGCTACAATAATTGGCACCTGTTGTCAGTCACAATCAAAGGATACAATCAGCATATTCTCCTGGAGCTACCCTGGCACCTTGGATGCGTTGCTAACCACAACCCCACCCCCAGAACTGAACTGTTGACACTGTTGCCACGGGAGACAACACAGAGTAATGTGGCACTGATCTGTATGTCATACAGATATCAGTCCCCACTGACTCGTGGGTTGTTTGATACTCTAACCGCTAACACTCAGCCTGGACATGGTCCTCTAACCGCTAACACTCAGCCTGGACATGGTCCTCTAACCGCTAACACTCAGCCTGGACATGGTCCTCTAACCGCTAACACTCAGCCTGGACCTGGTCCTCTAACCGCTAACACTCAGCCTGGACCTGGTCCTCTAACCTCTAACACTCAGCCTGGACATGGTCCTCTAACCGCTAACACTCAGCCTGGACATGGTCATCTAACCTCTAACACTCAGCCTGGACATGGTCCTCTAACAGCTAACAAACACTCCGCCTGGACATGGTCCTCTAACCGCTAACACTCAGCCTGGACATGGTCCTCTAACTGCTAACACTCAGCCTGGACATGCTCCTCTAACCGCTAAAACTCAGCCTGGACCTGGTCCTCTAACCTCTAACACTCAGCCTGGACATGGTCATCTAACCGCTAACATTCTGCCTGGACATGGTCCTCTAACCTCTAACACTCAGCCTGGACCTGGTCATCTAACCGATAACACTCAGCCTGGACATGGTCATCTAACCGATAACACTCAGCCTGGACATGGTCCTCTAACCTCTAACACTCAGCCTGGACATGGTCCTCTAACCTCTAACACTCAGCCTGGACCTGGTCATCTAACCTCTAACACTCAGCCTGGACATGGTCCTCTAACCTCTAACACTCAGCCTGGACATGGTCCTCTAACAGCTAACACTCAGCCTGGACATGGTTCTCTAACTACTAACACTCAGCCTGGACATGGTTCTATAACCTCTCTAGGGTATGTGGGACGAAATCGTCCCACCTACTCAACAGCCAGTGGAATCCCGTGGCGCGTTATTCAAATACCTTAGAAATGCTATTACTTCAATTTCTCAAACATATGACTATTTTACACCATTTAAAAGACAAGACTCTCGTTAATCTAACCACACTGTCCGATTTCAAAAAGGCTTTACAACGAAAGCAAAACATTAGATTATGTCAGCAGAGTACCCAGCCAGAAATAATCAGACACCCATTTTTCAAGCTAGCATATAATGTCACATAAACTAGCTAGCTATTTAGACACCCACCAAGTTTAGCCCTCACCAAAGTCAGATTTACTATAAGAAAAATGTGATTACCTTTGCTGTTCTTCGTCAGAATGCACTCCCAGGACTTCTACTTCAATAACAAATGTTGGTTTGGTTCAAAATAATCCATAGTTATGTTCAAATATCCTCTGTTTTGTTCGTGCGTTCAAGACACTATCCGAAGGGTGACGAAGGGTGACGCGCCCGACGCGTTTTGTGACAAAAAAATTCAAAATATTCCATTACCGTACTTCGAAGCATGTCAACCGCTGTTTAATATCAATTTTTATGCGATTTTTCTCGTAAAAAAAGCGATAATATTCCGACCGGGAAACCCTGTTTAAGTTCAAAGATGAAAAAATAAAAACATGGTGTCGCCTCGTGCACGCCCCTCAGTCTCATTGTTCTCTGATCGACCATTATCCAAATGTGCTACTGTTTTTCAGCCAGGGCCTGCAAAGACATCATTCAGCGTTTTGCCGTCTTCTGAGAGCCTATGGGAGCCGTAGGAAGTGTCACGTTACAGCAGAGATCCTCAGTTTTCAATAAAGAGAGTGTCGAAGCCCAAGAAATGGTCAGACAGGCCACTTCCTGTAAGGAATCTTCTCAGGTTTTTGCCTGCCATATGAGTTCTGTTATACTCACAGACACCATTCAAACAGTTTTAGAAACGTTAGGGTGTTTTCTATCCAAAGCCAATAATTATATGCATATTCTAGTTTCTGGGCAGTAGTAATAACCAGATTAAATCGGGTACGTTATTTATCCGGCCGTGCAAATACTGCCCCCTACCCTAGAGAGGCTAACTACTAACACTCAGCCTGGGCATGGTTCTCTAACCGCTAACACTCAGCCTGGACCTGGTCCTCTAACCGCTAACACTCAGCCTGGACCTGGCGAGAGGCCATCAGAGAGATAATACCCTGAGGAAGAACAGAACCGAGAAAGGGAGGATGGGGGAAAGAAACAAGAATATAGTTTCATTTATTTGGTCATTTCAGCTTGATGTTGAGATGAAAAACAGCAGACAGAGCAGAGTAAGCTGTAATTAAAGAGAAAAAAGAGAAATAGATATGAAGCTCTTCACGGGGTGGGAATTCAGAAACATTTATCAGATTGTGTTGAGTTTGGGGGGTTGTGGATGAGTGGGAGTGGGTTTTTCTGTTCTTAATTTGACAGCTGTGAAGCAATAACACACTCATAACACACACGCTGAGACTTTAACTCATAGACGGCTTTCAGACTCAAACAGGAGCCATATGGAAGACTGAGAGTTTCAGCTCTGTTGGAATAGTTACCCTTCCAACGCACTCCACTAAGGGGGGAACAATCATGAAAGTTTAATCAAAGTTAGCAGCATTCCAACCGGGAATTCTCATCTTTGTCATCATGATTAGAATTCTGAGAATGAGATCAAAGGAGCATTTGAGAATGATACATGCTTTCAGTGCCGTTAGCTATTGACTCGCTCATATTCTGTGTCAATCAATAGCGTAATGGCATCTGGGATGTGAGGTAGGTGTGCAATGGGAACATCATCCAAAGAATCAATATTGGTTTGTTTGTCTTTTTGTTCCATATCAAAGTTGTTTGTTGCCTCAAATTCCCTGTATGCACCTCACACACCTATGTGTAACACCCCCTAATATCAAAGCACTCTCAAGTCACTCATTTCACTCTTTCTTTGTCTCCATAGATTTTTGGGGACAAGGAACAAGCAGAACATGACTGGCTGTTTTATCGGTACGACTCTGTTAGAGTTGATCAGTGGCTGACCACTCTAAAGTAGCACCAACAGACACATTTAACACCCCGCTCCTCCTCTTCTCCTTGGCCAGCACAGCCCACAGCCTCACTCAGATCAACTGGTAATCTTATGAAAGTGGCAGGAGATCATAATATTACAAATTCTCCAGGGTAAATCATGCGTGCTAAAAGAGATGACCGTAGCTTCTGGGGGTAGTTTGTGTGTGTGTGTGTGTGTGTGAGACCATTAGGCTCAGTAGTTATTCTCAGCCATGCTGCTCCCTGACTGCCTGTGTCATATTTTGATTGATACGCTGGGCCCTCAATCATTGGCCAGGCATATGAGTAAGGAGCACTCATTCATTGGCCAGGCAGATTAGTATAGGGCAGCCATCGATTGTGCTGCAGGTGGGGCAGGATGGCATGCAGAATGGACACCTCAGCAGCTGTCACTCCCTCCCTCAACATGGTGGCTCCCCATGGCCATGCATTCTGTTATGGAGCCACGACCAAACACACGCCATCTCTCTGTCTGAACTGTCTGACTTACCCCGACATACCCATTCCTCTGCTCCAATGTCTTACTGCCGCTCAGTCTGTTTCTGTGACTGAGGGGACTGCTAAGAAATGCTATCTTCGTCTTTCTCTTTCTTCACTCTCTCTTCTCTCTTCTCTCTCTCTCTTGCTCTCTCTTCTCTCGCTCTCGCTCTGTCAGCCAGGGTCATAAAACTGAGATGTGAAGAAGAAGAATAGAAGAAGTTTCTGTGGGATATTAGCCTATGCTTAGGGGCAGATTACGCATTTCCCTTCTGTCTCTTTTCTTTCACAGCCCAAAGCACAATCATGTATGCACAGGAGATCGCAACGATGATATTACCAAACGTATTTACTATTCAGGGTCAGGGCCTTCTTACTGTGGCTCTAACTGTTACGTGTCATTTTTCTTCTCTACCCACTCTTTGTTTCAGAAGTAGGCTCAAGGTTACAGTTGTAGCCTACAGTATCATGGTGTGCGAAAACATCATTAGCCTAATAATATACGTGTTTGATTGCAGTTTTGAGTAATTAGTTTCATAATCAGAAAAATTGATAAATAGAAGGTATTTAGGCAGTAGTGGGAGTGAAAAACAGCAACTAATCGCAGTTGGGCGGTCGAATCTCAGAATATTTTATATGGACTTTTGCTTGCTTTTTTTAATCCATTCAACACCCCTGCCAGACATTTTAATGAAAAGATTTCTCTAATTTTCATTTGTGTATGGATAAGACATCCTTAAGGGGCCGGAGGGCTATTTAGATTTTATGATCTCTTCATGTGGTGAATTAATTCCTAAATTGAATATCTTGAGGCCATCCACAAAGGTTTGCTCTCATAATTAAGCAGCATTTCTTAATATCCTCTCCAGTAAGCTTAGGGGCATCTCTTTTCAAGTCCACGCTTTAAGAGGCCTCTTTATCGTTTTTTTCTCCGTCGGGTTCCTATCCTATCGTGTGATTGGATATTAAATTACTCCCCTGCTTTTTTGATAGCAGATGGGGTTGATCTCGCAGGAAGGTCAATAACAGAGTCAACTTGGTGACGGTCACCATGGCAACCCGTCATCGGAGCGATTTGTACATGCTAATGGCCCATAATGTTAAATAGCACGAGTGGGAGTGATTGGCAATCATACTGTCATAATTGGAGGATACATAACTCACGTTAATTCGCCGCTGCGAGAGCCAACTGAAAAGTTCTGATCTTTAGCAAATGGCCCTTCCGAAAAAAGCTTTGTTAGCCTACATTAGTCATATTGATGGGACGCTTTGTCGGTGGCGAGAGCAGAAAAACAGTTGAAGTCAGAAGTTTACATACACTTAGGTTGAAGTCATTAAAACTCATTTTTCAACCACTCCGCAAATTTCTTGTTAACAAACTATAGTTTTGCAAGTCGGTTAGGACATCTACTTTGTGCATGACACAAGTAATTTTTTCAACAATTGTTTACAGACAGATTATTTCACTTATAATTCACTGTATCACAATTCCAGTGGGTCAGAAGTTTGCATACACTAAGTTGACTATGCCTTTAAACAGCTTGGAAAATTCCAGAAAATAATGTCATGTCTTTAGAAGCTTCTGATAGGCTAATTTACATCATTTTGAGTCAATTGGTAGGTGTACCTGTGGATGTATTTCAAGGCCTACCTTCAAACTCAGTCCCTCTTCGCTTGACATCATGGGAAAATCAAAAGAAATCAGCCAAGACGTCAGAAAAAAATGTAGACCTCCACAAGTCTGGTTCATCCTTGGGAGCAATTTCCAAACACCTGAAGGTACCACATTCATCTGTGCAAACAATAGTACGCAAGTATAAACACCATGGGACCACGAAGCCGTCATACCGCTCAGGAAGGAGACGCGCTCTGTCTCCTAGAGATGAATGTACGTTGGTGCGAAAAGTGCAAATCAATCCCAGAACAACAGCAAAGGACCTTGTGAAGATGCTGGAGGAAACATATCCACAGTAAAACGTGCCTTATATCGACATAACCTGAAAGGCCGCTCAGCAAGGAACAAGCCAGTGCTCCAAAACCGCCATGAAAATGGCAGACTACGGTTTGCAACTGCACATGGGGACAAAGATCGTACTTTTTGGAGAAATGTCCTATGGTCTGATGAAACAAAAATAGAACTGTCTGGCCATAATGACCATCGTTATGTTTAGAGGAAAAAGGGGGGGGGCTTGCAAGCCGAAGAACACCATCCCAACCGTGAAGCACAGGGATGGCAGCATCATATTGTGCGGGTGCTTTGCTGCAGGAGGGACTGGTGCACTTCACAAAATAGATGGTATCATGAGGAAGAAAACTATGTGGATAGTTTGAAGCAACATCTCAGACATCAGTCAGGAAGTTAAAGCTTGGTCGCAAATGGGTCTTCCAAATGAACAATGACCCCAAGCATACTTTCAAAGTTGTGGCAAAATGGGTTAAGGACAACAAAGTCAAGGTATTGGAGTGGCCATCACAAAGCCCTAACCTCAAACCTATAGAAAATGTGTCAGCAGAACTGAATTAGCATGTTCTAGCAAGAAGGCCTACAAACCTGACTCAGCTACACCAGGTCTGTCAGGAGGAATGGGCCAGAATTCATCCAACTTATTGTGGGAAGCTCGTGGAATGCTACCTGAAACGTTTGACCCAAGGTAAGCAATTTAAAGGCAATGCTACCAAATACTAATTGAGTGTATGTAAACTTCTGACCCACTGGGAATGTGATGAAGGAAATAAAAGCTGAAATAAATCATTCTCTCTACTATTATTCTGACATTTCACATTCTTAAAATAACGTGGTGATCCTAACTGACCTGAGACAGGGAATTTTTACTAGAATTAAATGTCAGCAATTGTGAAGACCTGAGTTTAAATGTATTTGGCTAAGGTGTATGTAAACTTCCGACTTCAACTGTACATGTCCTCTACAGAGTCAGTGTATTAGGGACAGTGCCAACCTTCTAACATAGGGTAACGATTATCATTAAACAATGAAAGATTCATATATGCACATCACACACATGATGTGGTGGGTTTGGTGGCATGGCATTGGGTTGTATGTGGTTTGGATGTAGCAGTGTAGTTTGTTGTGCTACATGTTACTTTTCTATAATAATTCCAATTCAAGCTGAGTGCACGTCCTTCAGGTATTTCCTTTCTGGTGTCCTTTATGTTAAAACTCCAAAATGATTGTAACGAAGTAGTGCACTGTATAGTAGAGAATAGGGTGCTATTTCCAATGCTGCCTAAGTGTTCATACATTGATGCTGCGTGTCTCTAATCGACACAGGCGTATATAGTGTAATTAATTTGAGGTGTTGTAATGGCCCCTCGCTTAGATGCCTATCTGCTGGACCACGTCAGTGCAGGGGGATGTCGTTTTCCTCACAACGGAAGAATCACGATGAAAGAAATAAACAAACTTAAAAGAAGGTGGCGAGAGAGGGAGAGAAGGATAGAGAAGGGGGATAGAGAGTATGAAGTAGACAGAGAAAGAGAGAGAGAAAGAGAGAGAGAGAGAAAGCACTTTCTCTCGACAGTAGAATGCAAATGATTCCCACAGCCCTTTGATGCACTGTACCAGGTCCCCTGTTTTTGAATTCAGGCCAGTGGAGTTCCCCCACCACTGTCATAGCAGCGCCAACCACTGGTGCTTGATCAGCTTCCCCACAAGGTCAGATCCACAGGGGAACTCTAGCCTCTGCCGAGCCCCCAGCAACCGGATGTTCCTGTTTTCAGGGGAAAGGGAAAGAGAGCCGTTAACTTCAGCTTCAACAACAAGGCTACGCTCCACCTTAACTCCTCCTCCACATTTATTGGATTGGTTGAACAGTGCAGAAGAGAACCTCCCTCAACAGTTTTTTTTTTCTCTCGTTAAGACCAGTATGTTGGGAATCTAGTTTCAGGCGTTTATTTTGTGCCTGCTACGTTAGATTAGGGGGACTCAGACACCACCCTAAACTGCCCCGTTGAATATGTTTAGCTCAGAACACACCTAATCAGATGCAGGTTAATGTTTTTCATTGTGAATCTTGTTCTGGAGGCAGCTCTACAGAGTGGTCACTAGCTGGCACAGCCGCAAAGTCATACAATCAGATTTTAAACCTAACCCTGATGTTAACGACACTGCTAACCCTAATACCTAACCCTAACCTTCAATTAAAAGGCATCTGAGCAGTGGGAGCTGCTCTGTGCTGCTCCTTTCCAGAGCTAAAACAGTCCCTCAGCACTGACTCTGATTGGAGGAGAACTGATTAAAGGGAAGAAGGGAGGCAGCAATAAGAAGACAGGAGACAGATGGAGTTCAGAAGATGGAACATGTTCGTGACATCTCATGGGAGGTGGGGGGGGGGGGGTGAGTGGGGGGGCACTGAGTACTGCTTGTTACCCAGAATGCAATTCCTTATTATATATTCAATGTTTTCAATGTAGGTACGTTTGACATCGCTTCACTGCTAAAAGTCATTGCATGCTTGGGTTCACTCATCTTAAAGTGAACCAGCCTTGACCCTATTTGTTTGGCGTGGTTGTGTTCGCTGAAGTTCCACACTCCTTTGTTGTTGAAGAGGATGGCATATGGAGGTTAAACATCAGAAGGAGAGAACAGGTATTAAGTACTATAATCTGACTCCTGCCTTCCTGAATCCATCTCCTCACAATTCCACATGGATATGATGCATGTGTGATTAATCTAGCCTTTATGTACAGTAGGCTCTTTAAGGACAGGCATCCTCAGACAGCCCCTGATCCAATCAGCAGACCAGAGAACCCCATCCTGTCCAATTACAATCACCAGACCAGATAGCGGACTATCAAAGGCCGTGGCCCCACAAATGCCTCCCAGGCTGGCCCATAATTCTCCTCCAGTCTGCTTATTGACTAGCTGACTGGCAGGTTGACGTTTATTGGAATGAGTCTTTCTCCTGGAGGCAGAAATTAGCGATTTCCGCTAAATGGGCCAGCTGTAAAGTCAAAATTGGCTATATTGTAAAAATTCATGAAAACAAAAATGACCTTTTTGGTCTTAAGACCCCTTCACGTATAAAAAATAAAAAAAAAATATAGAAATAAAAGTATTGGATGAAACATTGCATTTGACGTTACTGCTATTAGCCAATAGAAAAGCATTAAATAACATATTCACCACATGGAACAACAGATAGTCAAAACATGTATTATTTATTTATCGCCTTATTTTAGCCACTAAACTATCTCCATATATAATTCCAATCATTTTCTAAACTGGTACCGGGGATCTTCAGACGAGCCTTGTGAGGCTTGTGGGCGTCCAAGAGCAAAACGGAACACTATCGTGTTTGTGAGAGTCTCGTCTTTCAATACAGCGGTCATAATGAAGAGCAATTTTCGGGGTGTCTCATGGTCTGACAAACACTGCAGACGCGGAACGGCGATATCGGCGGATGCGGTGGATTGAGACGCAGCACTTGCAAAACTGATATCTCTAGTTTAAACAGACAGATTTTAAATGGGGATTTTTTTATTATGTTAATTAGATTTCCGGAAATTTCAGGCAAAATGTTAAAAGGCTGGGCTGATAAAGCAACAAGACAATCACACATTCTGATCAGTATGATATCTGGTTTGGGCACCAACTCTGTTCTCAGCCTACCCCCCCCCCCCCCACTACTCTCCAGGCCTGCCTCCTGTCCTCTCCAGGCTGCTCTGCTAGAAGCAGTCGCAGGGTTCTAAGAGTGAGTGATGGGCTTCTGGAGGCAGATCAATAGTCCAAGGCCTCTGTCCCAGATTGGGTCTCTCCACGGGGAATTTAGCCCCCCTCCAACACACACCAAACCCGCCCCTCCACCAACCTCACCCCCTGTCCTGATCCCCCTCCACCCACCCTTCCCCTTCGGTCCCATTCATCAAAACTTCCCACCACTCTGCCAGTATAATAGCACAGTCACAGAGAAGCAGTCTGCATTCAACTGCTGTGCTCTCATACTTTTCCATCACACAGCACTTAGAGACAGGAAGACATGAACTGCTGCCTTTCTGTCTATTGTTTCAGCCAGGAGTCACCTAGAAGCTACTGTTGTTTGTTTCTCTTTCTCCGCAGTCCTCTGATTCAGTATCTTGAGCACTAATTGGCTTAATTTGAATCCTTCTAGCTAGCTCCACCAATAAGATGCATGTTTGTTAGCGTTACCATATCCTCACTTTCCCATTCCATACGTCCATACCCTGCTCTAGTAAGTAGTATGTACTCTCTCGACCCGACTTCCACTCCTCGATTCCTCTTCAACCATAGCCAACATTCTTGAGAATATTCATTTGAATACATTTTTTAGCTGTTTATTTACCTCATGTTCATCACATGGGTAACACATTCAGTAGCCAACTTTCCAGTTTTCACGTACAGTAGCCCAATACATACCCTGTGTCTTCCTGACCGAGCACCTCTCGGTATTTCACTCACCAGATAATGATAATACATTCATAATATAGCAGTAATAATAACCAGCTTGGCGTCAATCCCTATCTCATCCAAACTGAAGTAACGCAGATCTCTGTAATACCAATTAAATCAGGCGTTGAGGATTTGTGAACTGTCTTTGCGCACGTACACAAACAAGCACATGCACTCTCAAACGGACATACCACGGTAGCTGATGTGCTTTCTCACTCTGCTTGAGAAAATGCCTTAAGCACATTTACACATGCAACGGTTGATTAGAGAGTGGGAGAGAGAGAGAGAGGGAGGGAGGGAGAAGGAGAATGGGGGTGGGAGAGAGAGTGGAAGACGAGAGAGCAAAGTGGGAGAAAGCAAATTGATTTTGCATCTTGCAGCGTTGTGCATACATTTCCTTTACAAATCAATTCTGACCTGGGAATTCTTTCCACTGCTTCAAAAGAATGAGAACCAGTGAGCATCGAGATCTGAAGACTTCTATCACACATGCCTCACAGAGACAAGCTGGAAATCAGACACATCCAGAGTAGGAAGGAGGGGCAGGAGGGACGGTCGAGCAAAGCAAAAGCAATATAACTACTTCAAAACATGCATAATTACAGAGTTATACAATTTTTAAGTATCGAATTTAAGTATTGAAAATACGCTGACAAAACAAAGACATAATTGTTGCATTGCTTGGTTAATTCGACTGTCAACTGTCAACTGACAACTGTTTTGTCCAGTTATCGCTGACAGATTCTGATAGGCTCTTTCCTTGCTCAATTAATTCCAAAGTTGTTGGATTGATTTTCTAAAGCGAGAGGGAATTTTATAGAGTCATAAAGGTTTGTTTTAGGATAATCACCACCCTGACTAGCATGGAAACCACAGCTAGTCTATCCCTAGCGTCATGACCCTAGTACCATTGTAATGATATCCAATGCAAACATTGGTCATTGACTAACATATTACTTACTTAATACTCTTCATTCCCATGTGGAACATAAGGCTTCCATGATACAGGGCCACTGTTGCCAATCTTCTGCCTTTTTGGGGATGTTTTTCCAAGACAGGCCATAGTCCTTCATCTCCTTCTCCGTGGTTCCTTGCCTTTGCCTGAAATAGCAAAACAAAAATATCTGAATAAAATGTAGCTTCAATTCTGACGCTGTTCTGTTTAACGTGTCTTCTTTCTTAGATATGTGGCATGCTTGTGGTTAGCTTAAACCCCCCAAAAGACACTTGGCGTTAAATACAGGTGGATCCATCTTCTGTTGTGCTGTTGTTTGTTTCTTCCAGCTTCTCTTGTGGTTTGTGTTGGATCTGTTACAGTACAGCATGAGTAGGGATCAGAAGTCTTTCTCTTCTCTTCCACTTCTGAACAGCGCGTTACCTTTGTCACAGTGTAACAAGAGCCATATATACTGTACATAGCACAGGAGGCTGGTGAGGGGAGGATGGCTCATAATAATTGCTGGAATGGAGAGAATGGAGTCGTATCAAACACGTGTTTGATAACATTCCATTCATTACGTTCCAGCCACATGAGTTCGTCCTTCCCAATTAAGGTGCCACCAGCCACTTGTGGTACGTACATAAAAGGCCTTCCCCGTGGCTCAGTTGGTAGAGCATGGTGTGTGCAACGCCAGGGTTGTGGGTTTGATTCCCACGGGGGGCCAGTACAGAAAAAAATTAAAAATACATGAAATAAAATGTATGAAATGTATGCATTCACTACTGTAAGTCGCTCTGGATAAGAGTGTCTGCTAAATGACTAAAATGTAAATGTAAAGCCTGTCATTGGTTTATTTTAAATTGTATTATTTCTTGTCTCATGCCCACACATAAAGCACACATTCACTTAGTTACACACAAATGGAGAGGTTGTTTTTGGTTTATTTGACTCTAGAGATTCCCTCCCTGCCACAAATCAAAATAATGGCCCTTTTAATGTATTCCTCTCAACTTTTGCACATAGCAAATGTGTAAATATGTCTACTCTTTTGTTCAACAGTGCATGAAATTACCAGAAGAGAGAGAGGACCCGCTAGTCCCAAAGGGCATAAAGGCTTCTTTGAAAGAGAGAAGGGAAGAGTAGAACAATTCATGAAATTACTGGGCGAACTGAATATGATTTACAGACTGGCTTTCTGCCCCGAGACAGTGCCTGTCTAGAAATGTAAATAGTTACATTAAGTTCAGCAGCTGTCTGTGTGTGCAGTCCCCTGGGACCCTAGGGCTCTCAGAGTAAACTCCTCTTGTGTGTGTGTGTGTGTGTGTGTGTGTGTGTGTGTGTGTGTGTGTGTGTGTGTGTGTGTGTGTGTGTGTGTGTGTGTGTGTGTGTGTGTGTGTGTGTGTGTGTGTGTGAGAGAGAGTGTCCATGTTTGTTCTATCGTAGACACATAGCAAAGCCTTCTACAGTGTCGCTTACATTAAACACACAGTTCAGTGCCTTGCCAGTAAGGGCTCAGGGAAATACCAGACAGGTCAAGGCTGCATGTCTTTAATCCAGATGCAGTACACTGCAGACACACAGAACCTCACACACATAGAAAACTTCACTTGCAAGACAAATCTCTCAATTGTGCTACTTTACCAATGTTACTGTACCATCAACTACTCCTGATTGTCACACATGCCAATACCTGATTAACTACATGTATTAATCACTGGTCGAACACACACACACACACACACACACACACACACACACACACACACACACAAAATTCCCATTACAATTCAAACAGACAGAAACTATATCCTTCTTAGCCGTATTCCTTAATGAAGGACAACAGGGTCACCCGTTTGGGCGCCAGGGAGTTGTTGTGCTATGTTGGCATCGCTGTGGAAATGACCCATTTTAGATGCTAATGATGCCGCAGTGGTCCATCTTAAGTGTGGGCGAAGCAGCACTTTGCACCTAAGTCATCAGGGACTGGGGCTCATAAGGATGGAAGGAGATGGAATTATGCAGATGGTCTACTGTAAGACTGTCAGGGTTCATCAGGCACACAGACATAAACACACACACACACATGGTTGCACACACACACGGTCGCACACACAGTGTGTCACACATAAATGTATTAGCACACAGACACCCATGTGCACATACACACACCACACAAAAAATATTCATACCAATACATAAATGACAGATGTGTCCATGACTGTTTGACATTGGCATGCCACTGGTGCACCAGTGTTATTGTGAATGTAAACTGTTCCATTGGATGTGCAGTCAGGCTCTGGACCATGGACCTTGGCTCCCACTGTGGCGTGATGGTGTCCAGGCCTCTAGCCCTGAGAACACCAACACAACTTTGGCCAACCACCACAACCGTCACATAGCTCAGCCTTATATGGTGGGGAAAAGGAGAGGAAGGGAGGAGAAGGAAGGAAGAAAGATGAAGGGAGTTAAAGAAGGTGAAACATGTCATTAACCTTTTGTCCAAATCGTATTTAATTCATTTTGACCACACACCAAACATATACATTAGGTCTAGAGATACGGGCATGGAGGTGAACGTGTGGGTGCCTTACAACTTGACATGTGTACCGTATGAGAGAGATATCAAGCTGAAGAAGACAGAAAAGGGGCGGTAATCAGAGGGAAGGAGAGGGGAAACAGACAGGGTAACAGGGTAGATGGTAAAGAGAAAGAGAGGAGGAGTGAGGTGGGAGGTCTGGCCCTTCTGTCAGCAGTAAGGCCAGGCTCCACTGCTTCTGCCAGGTCTCTGTGAAGCAATTGTACCTGTAAGAACAGGAGAAATAAAGTCACCTCTCCAGAGAGAGAGAGAGAGGGGGAAAGAGGAGGCAAGAGAGAGAGAGAGAGGGGGGGAAAGAGGAGGAGAGAGAGAGAGAGAGGGGGAAAGAGGAGGTGAGAGAGAGAGAGAGAGCGAGGGGGAAACAGGAGGCGAGAGAGAGAGAGAGGGGGAAAGAGGAGGCGAGAGAGAGAGAGGGGGAAAGAGGAGGCGAGAGAGAGAGAGAGAGGAGAGGAGGGGGGAAAGAGGAGGAGAGAGAGAGAGAGAGGGGGAAAGAGGAGGAGAGAGAGAGGGGGGAAAGAGGAGGAGAGAGAAAGAGGGGGAGAGACAGAGAGAGAGAGAGGGGGAGAGAGAGAAAGAGGGGGAAAGAGGAGGAGAGAGAGAGAGAGGGGGAAAGAGGAGGAGAGAGAGAGAGAGGGGGAAAGAGGAGGAGAGAGAGAGAAAGGGGAGAGAGAGGGGAAAGAGGAGGAGAGAGAGAGAGAGGGGGGAAAGAGGAGGAGAGAGAGAGAAAGGGGGAGAGAGAGGGGGAAAGAGGAGGAGAGAGAGAGGGGGGGAAGAGGAGGAGAGAGAGAGAGAGGGGGGGGAAAGAGGAGAGGAGGAGAGAGAGAGAGGGGGAAAGAGAGGGGGGAGAGAGAGAGAGTGAAAGACGAGGAGAGAGAGAGGGGGAAAGAGGAGGAGAGAGAGAGAGAGAGAGAGGGAAAGAGGAGGGAGGAGAGAGAGGGAAAGAGGAGGAGAGAGAGAGAGGGAAAGAGGAGGAGAGAGCGAGGGGGAAAGAGGAGGAGAGGGAGAGAGGGGGAAAGAGGAGGAGAGAGAGAGGGGGGGAAAGAGGAGGAGAGAGAGAGAGAGAGAGGGGGGGAAGAGGAGGAGAGAGAGAGAGAGAGAGAGAGAGGGAAAGAGGAGGAGAGAGAGAGAGAAAGGGGAGATAGGGGACACTAGTGGGCGCACGTGCGCAGGCTCATGCACACACGCACACACACACACCCTTTCGTCTCCACTTGCCAAACGTCAAAGGACATTTTCCCTTACCCATTTGAAACATTCAAACTCTCAACAGTGAGTTAAAGAAATTATCAAAAGGTTGTCCAAATCTCAACGGCCCAAATTGTATTGGTCACATGCGTCGAATACAACAGGGGTAGACTTTACCGTGAAATGCTTACTTATGAGCCCATTCCCAACAATACAGAGTTAACTGGGGTATGTGGGACGATTTCGTCCCACCTACGTAACAGCCACTTCAATCCAGTGGCGCGATTTTTGAATCGTTAGAAATGCTATAACTTCAATTTCTCAAACATATGACTATTTCACAGCTATTTAAAGACAAGAATCTCGTTAATCTAACCCCACTGTCCGATTTCAAAAAGGCTTTACAACAAAAGCAAAACATTAGATTATGTTAGCAGAGTACCCAGCCAGAAAAAATCTGACACCCATTTTTCAAGCTAGCATATCATGTCACATAAACCCAAACCACAGCTAAATGCAGCACTAACCTTTTATAATCTTCATCAGATGACACACCTAGGACATTGTGTTATACAATACATGCATGTCTGTTCAATCAAGTTCATATTTATATCAAAAACCAGCTTTTTACATTAGCATGTGACGTTCAGAAAAAGCATAACCACCGCAAACTTCCGGTGAATTTACTAACAGTTTGCTAAATTACTCACGATAAACGTTCACAAAAAGCATAACAATTATTTTAAGAATTATAGATACATTACCCCTCTATGCACTCGATATGTCCGATTTTAAAATAGCTTTTCGGATGAAGCACATTTTGCAATAATCTAAGTACATAGCCCGGCATTACAGGGCTAGCTATTTAGATACCCACCCAGTTCAGCCTCCACCAAAATCACATTTCCTATAAGAAAAATGTTCTTACCTTGCTTGTTCTTCATCAGAATACACTGCCAGGACTTCTACTTCAATAACAAATGTTGGTTTGGTCCCAAATAATCCATCGTTATGTTCCAACAGCGACGTTTTGTTCGTGAGTTCTAGAATGCTTTTTCACGGTCCCGCGCATGGCGCGTTGGCTTGTCAAAAATGTCTAAATATTCCATTACCGTACTTCGAAGCATGTCAACCGCTGTTTAAAACAAATTTTTATGCCATTTATGTCGTAGAGAAGTGATAATATTCCGACCGGGAGTATGCATTGAGCCTAAACAGCCGAATAAAATTTCTCCTCAGAAGCGACTCATGCACGCGCTTCATTGAAAGGTCCTCCGAGCATCCACTTACAAAAGGCGATAATATGTTTCAACCTGAGGTTCCCTCGTAAACCTTCAGTTATTTCGCGGGCTCTGAGAACCTATTGGAGCCCTGGGAATTGTCACGTTACAGCTAAGATCCTTACTTTTCAATAAAAAGAGGTAAGACGCACGACTCCTTGTCAGACAGGGTACTTCCTGCTTGAAGCCTTGTCAGGTTTTTGCCTGCCATAGGAGTTCTGTTATACTCACAGACACCATTCAAACAGTTTTAGAAAATTCAGAGTGTTTTCTATCCAAACCTGAACAATAATATGCATATTCTAGCTTCTGAGTTGGTGTAGGAGGCAGTTAAAAATGGGAACATATTTTTTCCAAAATTCTCAATACTGCCCCCTATACCAAACAGGTTAAAAATGAATAAATATATTTGCGAAATAAACATTTTAAAAGTAATACAATAAAGAACAATGATGAGGCTATATACAAGGAGTACCGGTACCGAGTCAATGTGCAGGGGTACGAGGTAGTTGAGGTAATTGAGGGAATACAGTATATACATGTAGGAAGGAGTCAAAGTGAAACCTGAATCAGGATACATAAATAACAGCACAGCACTTACGTGTACGTACATCAATATGTGTGTGTGAGGGTACAGTATGTAGTGTGTGTGTGTGTGGACAGAGCTTGTGCAAGAAAGTAAAAAAATAAATATAACAAAACAAATAATAAAGGAGGTGTCACGTTGGTAACAATGATTCGGGAGACAGGCGCAGGAATGCGTAACAGTTTTTTGTATTACTCCCCAAATTATGGCGTGCCGTGTAAGGGAACGGGGACGAAGACCAAACAAACACTACAAAAAACACAGGGTTGAACCCAAACAGAAGAGTGAGGAGTACCTTGAATAAATAACACACACGCACACAATGATTAACACTTGGGATGAGACCCGTAATCATCTGATCAATCCACAAGAGCACGAAAGCCCAAAACACACAGCACAGGTACTCACACGCACCAACGGACATTGGAACAAAAAACGACATCCCAATGGAAACCAAAGGGCACACTTATACAAGCACAATCAGTGGGAATAGGGGACAGGTGTGCGTGATGAAGGTTCCTGAGGGATCCGTGACAGGGGGTCAATTGTCCGGGTAGCCATTTTAATTAACTGCTCAGCAGTATTATGGCTTGGGGATAGAAGTTGTCCCAGACTTGGTGGTCCGGTACTGCTTGCCGTGCGGTAGCAGAGAACAGTCTATGATTGGGTGGATGGAGTCTTGACATTTTTTAGGGCCTTCCTCTGACATCGCCTGGTATAGAGGTCCTGGATGGCAGGGACTTTGGTCCCAGTGACGTACTATTTCCATGGCAACTCTGAATGAAGGTGTTTTTCAGACATATTTAACGCTGTATTTGAAGAATGTACTTTGTCTACTTTCATGTCTTGTCTAACTATTATCATAAGAAGCAATTGAGAAATACATTCATTGATTTAACAAGACAGGGAATGCTTTGCTATGCTTTGCAGTACGGAACACACTGCTTAACCCTCCTGCTGTGTTTTCTCTCTGAAAAATGTAGTTCATTTAATCTGATTATCAGAAGGTTCCATCACTTTGTCCACACAGGGCATCTGAACACACAAAATACAGTTTGATGATTTTCATTACGTTTTGGGTGTTTTATTTAACTTCTGTACACCTGTGGTGTTCCCGGTCCAAAATAACCGGTCATTAGAAATGAATTGGTGAGACTACAATTAGTGTATAAAATAATTATGAATAGATCCACCATTGAGCACAAAAACAGCACTTGTTACAGAATATTTTACATAGAAATAACATCTGTCAGACAAACCATGCCTGACAACATGATCCAATAAGACAGAAAACTAGAAGAACATTTAAAGGCTTCCTCTCCCAGACCCCACATGCATGTGTGTTTGAGCACACACACCTCACTCACCTTCTTGGCTAAAGTTGATTAAAAAAAAAAGATCTAACACATTAGGTGATAATATATGTGTTTATATGGATTTATAATCAGCTATAATGGGGCGGTCCTTTTGGACCGGGAACACAGAATTAATTAACATGAAACGAACACAACACCCGGGTTAAGACACTGCTTAATATATACACTGAGTGAACAAAACATTAGGAACGCATGCTCTTTCCATTATATAGACTGACCATATGAATCCAGGTGGAAGCTATGATCCATTATTGAGGTCAGTTGTTAAATCCACTTCAATCAGTGTAGCTGAAGGGGAGGAGACAGGTTAAAGAAGGATTTCGAAGCCTGAAACAATAGAGACATGGATTGTGTATGTGTGCCATTCAGATGGTGAATGGGAAAGACAGAAGATTGAAGTGCCTTTGAACGGGGTATAGTAGTAGGTGTCAGGCACACCGGTTTGTGTCAAGAACTGCAACGCTGCTCAGTTTTTCACACTCAACAGTTTCCTGTGTGTATCAAGAATGGTCCACCAATGACATTCAGCCAGGTTAACACAACTGTGGGAAGCATTGGAGTCAACATGGGCCAGAATCCCTGTGGAACACTTTCGACACCTTGTAGAGTCCATGCCCCGACAAATTGAGGTCAAAAGGGATGCAACTAAATATTAGGAAGGTGTTCCTAATGTTTTGTACACTCAGTATCTATGTAGAACTTCCCCAGTCAAATGTTAAGTGGAAAGGTCTAGAAGCAACAATGGCTCAGCCGCAAAGTGGTTGGCCACACAAGCTCACAGAATGGGACCGGCGAGTGCTGAAGAGCGTAAAAATCCTCCGTCCTTGGTTGCAACACTCACTACCGAGTTCCAAACTGCCTCTGGAAGCAAAGTCAGCACAAGAACTGTTCGTCGGGAGCTTCATGAAATGGGTTTCCATGGCCGAGCAGCCGCACGCAAGCCTAAGATCACCCTGCACAATGCCAAGCGTCGGCTGGAGTGGTGTAAAGCTCCTCGCCATCAGACTATGGAGCAGTGGATACGAGTTCTCTGGAGTGATGAATCACGCTTCACCATCTGGCAATCCGATGGGCGAATCTGGGTTTGCCGGATGCCAGAAGAAAGCTGCAAGCAGTGTATAGTGTATAGAATGTAGTGTATAGAAAAAGAGAGAGAGAGAGAGAGACAGAGAGAGAGAGATAGAGAGAGAGAGATGGAGAAAGGAAGGAAGTAGTATTGACCAGTAATTGACAGGGGTGTAAATCGAGGCTAGAGGCTAATGGCCAGCAGCAGAGCAGCCTCAGGATTCCTAGAAGCAACTTAATTAGAAGGTTTCCAAGGACTCTGCACATCCTGGCTTCGCTGGCCTCCAAGGTCAGCTTATTGGTCAGTGGGAATACCCTGAGCAGGACCATTACTGGGCCTGTCTACAGTCTACAGGCCTGCGTGAGTCAATCACAGAACAACTAGGGAAATACATCATGGAAATTATTAAAAGCAAATATGTTTTGCCCAATGTCTTCATTTATACGTGATGATATGATGGGCAGGCAAGGAGAGGAGAGAACAGATAGAGACAGAGCGAGAAAAGAGGAGAGAACGAGATAAGGAGAGGGAGACACAGTGACAGATATGGAATGTCAGTACCTCTGAGATGGGAGGTGTCTGAAAAGTACAAATGGAGGATTTGCTCAGCATAGGTGGTCTGGATGTGGAGGATCGATTGAGCCGCCCGTTTCAGATGAGTGACTCTCACTTTGCAGACAAGCTCCAGGGCTCTCTGGTCTGGGCTGCTTGATCGGGGTCAGACGCTGGCCTGTGGCAGGTAGGAGGAAGACAGGAAGAGAGGGAGAGAGAGAGGAGGAGAGAGAAAAAGTTCAGTATAGGCGCTCTCTATGCTGTGTTCTGAGCCCTCAGGGCTGTACTGCATCTGTGGGAGTCTGTCTGATAAACACACACACACGTACAAATTGTAGGTACATGCATGCAGAGACACACACAAACACACAGACAAATGCAAGGGGGTGCGCACAAACTCATGCACACGCACACGCACATGCACACGCACACGCACGCACACACACACACACACACACACACACACACACACACACACACACACACACACACACACACACACACACACACACACGTGTCAAGGACTGGAGTGCTGTGTCAGCAGCACATACTCTGACCCTGGTGATGCGAGAGAGGAGTTCTACTGCTGATCTGGACATTTTACAGCATTTCCACATTTTTTGGTTCCTCCTGAGTTTTCTGCTCTCTGACAGACTCTGATTCAGTAGAGCATGGAGCCAGATTCTGGGCGCGTTCCCAAGATCTCACCTCAAAATGTATTGGAATCTGCTGTGGTATTTAATTCCTGTTTGCCTCCTGTATTGTGATCTATAACGAGGCTTTTGACATTCAGTGTAAATTGCGTTTCTCTTTCACAATATGGTGTCAATATGTATCTTCTTATAGGCTGCCCAGCATGTTACCACATAACAGTATCCAACAAATACAATACTCCAAGAAAGCTACTGGAAACAACAGAAGCATTTTCTACAAGTTGGTCCTTGTTGTTTCTTAGAAAACAAATTACTACCTCCAGCCCTAAGTTAGCTAGATAATGTATGCTAAAATAGACCCTGAGATGTATGCAATGCTGTTCAAAACATGCATATACAGTGAGGGAAAAAGGTATTTGATCCCCTGCTGATTTTGTACGCATGTCAACATTTTTATAAATTGACTCTTCAAGGGAGTGCTCCTAATCTCAGCATGTTACCTGTATAAAAGACACCTGTCCACACAACATTTACATCATTTACATTTAAGTCATTTAGCAGACGCTCTTATCCAGAGCGACTTACAAATTGGTGCATTCACCTTATGATATCCAGTGGAACAACCAATTTACAATAGTGCATCTAATTCTTTTAAGGGGGGGGTTAGAAGGATTACTTTATCCTATCCTAGGTATTCCTTAAAGAGGTGGGGTTTCAGGTGTCTCCAGAAGCAATCAATCAATCAGATTCCAAACTCTCCACCATGGCCAAGACCAAAGAGCTCTCCAAGGATGTCAGAGACAAGATTGCAGAACTACACAAGGCTGGACTGGGCTACAAGACCATCGCCAAGCAGCTTGGTGAGAAGGTGACAACAGTTGGTGCGATTATTCGCAAATGGAAGAAACACAAAAGAACTGTCAATCTCCCTCGGCCTGGGGCTCCATGTAAGATCTCACCTCGTGGAGTTGCAATGATCATGAGAACGGTGAGGAATCAGCCCAGAACTACACGGGAGGATCTTGTCAATGATCTCAAGGCAGCTGAGACCATAGTCACCAAGAAAACAATTGGTAACACACTACGCCGTGAAGGACTGAAATCCTGCAGCGCCCGCAAGGTCCCCCTGCTCAAGAAAGCACATATACATGCCCGTCTGAAGTTTGCCAATGAACATCTGAATGATTCAGAGGACAACTGGGTGAAAGTGTTGTGGTTAGATGAGGCCAAAATGGAGCTCTTTGGCATCAACTCAACTCGCCGTGTTTGGAGGAGGAGGAATGCTGCCTATGACCCCAAGAACGCCATCCCCACCGTCAAATATGAAGGTGGGGAAACATTATGCTCTGGGGATGTTTTTCTGCTAAGGGTGCGCGACAACTTCACTGCATCAAAGGGACGATGGACGGGGCCATGTACCGTCAAACCTTGGGTGAGAACCTCCTTCCCTCAGCCAGGGCATTGAAAATGGGTCGTGGATGGGTATTCCAGCATGACAATGACCCAAAACACACGGCCAAGGCAACAAAGGAGTGGCTCAAGAAGAAGCACATTAAGGTCCTGGAGTGGCCTAGCCAGTCTCCAGACCTTAATCCCATAGAAAGTCTGTGGAGGGAGCTGAAGGTTCGAGTTGCCAAACGTCCGCCGTGAAACCTTAATGACTTAGAGAAGATCTGCAAAGAGGAGTGGGACAAAACCCCTCCTGAGATGTGTGCAAACCTGGTGGCCAACTACAAGAAACGTCTGACCTCTGTGATTGCCAACAAGGGTTTTGCCACCAAGTACTAAGTCATGTTTTGCAGAGGGGTCAAATACTTATTTCCCTCATTGAAATGCAAATCATTTTATAACAATTTTTACATGCATTTTCAGGATTTTTTTGTTGTTATTCTGTCTCTCACTGTTCAAATAAACCTACCATTAAAATTATAGACTGATCATTTCTTTGTCAGTGGGCAAATGTACAAAATCAGCAGGGGATCAAATACTTTTTTCCCTCACTGTAGCAGAGTCCTTTCTAGTCACATTAGTACTGCAAATGCAAAAGTAGTGCATTGCTAGGGTTAGGTGTTAGGAGTAGGGGCAGGGGTTAGGACTAGGGTTAGGGGTTAGGACTAGGGGCAGGGGTTAGGACTAGGGTTAGGGGGTTAAGACTAGGGTTGAGGGTTAGGACTAGGGTTAAGGGTTAGAACTAGGGTTAGCGGTTAGAACTAGATTATGGGTTAGGACTAGAGTTAGGGGTTAGGGTTTAGGACTAGGGTTAGGGGTTAGGACTACATTATGGGCTAGGACTAGGGTTAGAACTAGGGTTAGGAGTTAGGACTAGGGTTATGGGTAGGACTAGGGGCAGGGGTTAGGACTAGGGTTAAGGGTTAGGATTAGGTTTAAGAGTTAGCACTAGGGCTAGGGGTCAGGACTATGTTATGGGTTAGGACTAGGGTTAGGACTAGGTTATGGGTTAGGACTAGGGTTAGAACTAGGGTTAGGATTTAGGACTAGGGCTATGGGTTAGGACTCGGGGCAGGGGTTAGGACTAGGATTGGGGTTAGGACTAGGGTTAGGGGTTAGAATTAGGGTTATGGGTTAGGATGAGGGTTAGGGGTTAGGAAGAGGGTTAGGGGTCAGGACTAGGGTTAGGGGTCAGGACTAGGGTTAGGACTTGGTTAGGAGTTAGGACTAGGTTATGGGTTAGGACTAGGGTTAGGGGTTAGGACTAGGGTTAGGGGTTAGGACTAGGTTATGGGTTAGGACTAAGGTTAGGGGTTAGGACAAGGGTTAGGGGTAAGTACTCAGGTCTGTGTTTAGGCCTAGGGCTAGGTTATGGGTTAGGGGTTAGAACTAGGGTTAGGACTAGGTTATGATTTAGGGGTTAGGACTAAGGTTAGGGGTTAGAACTAGGTTATGGGTTGGGACTAGGGTTAGGACTAAGGTTAGGGGGTTGGACTACGGATAGGGGTTAGGACTAGGCACAGGAGTTAGGACAAGGGTTATGTGGTATTGGTTCGGACAAAGGGCAGGGGTTAGGACTAGGGGAAGGGGTTAGGACTAGGTTTAGTGGTTAGGTGTTAGGACCAGGGTTAGGGTTTAGGGCAATGGTTAGGGATTAAGAGTAGGGTTAGAGAGTTAGGGGCTAGTACTAGTGTTATGGGTTAGAGTTTAAGACTAGGGTTAGGTGTTAGGACTTGTGTTAGGGGTTAGGACTAGGGTTAGGGGTTAGGACTAAGGTTAGGGATTAGTACCAGGGTTGGGACTTAGGTTAGGGGTTAGAACTGGAGTTAGGGGTTATGGGCTAGGACTAGGGGTAGGAGTTAGGACTAGAGTTAGGGGTTATGACTAGCGTTAGGGGTTAGAACTACAGTTATGTGTTAGGGGTTAGGACTAGAGTTAGGGGTTAGGACTAGTGTTAGGGGTTATGACTAGGGTTAGGGGTTAGAATTACAGTTATGTGTTAGGGGTTAGGACTAGAGTTAGGGGTTATGACTAGGGTTAGGGGTTAGAACTACAGTTATGTGTTAGGGGTTAGGACTAGAGTTAGGGGTTAGGACTAGTGTTAGGACTAGGGTTAGGGGTCAGGACTAGTGTTACGGGTGAGGGGTTATTACTGTGTTTAGGTGTTAAGGGTTAGGACTAGGGTTAGGGTTTAGGATTATGGGTAGTAGTTAGGACTGTGATTAAGGGTCAGGACTATAGGTATGGTTTAGGACAAGGGTTAGGGGTTAGGACAAGGTTTAGGGGTTAGGACTAGGGTTAGAGATTAGGAGTTAGTATTAAGGTTACGGGTTAGGCGTTAGGCGTTAGGACTAGAGTTAGGGGTTAGGACTAGTGTTAGGGGTTAGGACTAGGGTTAGGGTTAGGACTAAGGTTAGGGGTAGGACTAGGTTTAGAGGTCAGGGGTTAGTACTAGAGTTATGGATTAGGGTTAGGACTAGTGTTAGGGGTTAGGACTAGTGTTAGGGGTTAGGACTATGGTTATGGTTTATGACTAGGTGCAGGGGTTAGAGGTTAGGACTAGGGTTAGGGGTTATGATTAAGGTTAGGACTAGGGGTAGGGGTTAGGACTAAGGTTAGAGGTTAGGACTAGGGTTTAGTACTAGGGTTAGTACTAAGGTTAGGGGTTAGGACTAGGGTTAGAATTTAGGGGTCAGGACTAGGGTTAGGGTTTAGGATTATGGGTTGTAGTTAGGACTGTGGTTAGGGGTCAGGACTAGGGTTACGACCAGGGTGAGGGGTTATTACTTTGTTTAGCTGTTAAGGGTTAGGACTAGGGTTAGGGTTTAGGATTATGGGTAGTAGTTAGGACTGTGGTTAAGGGTCAGGACTATAGGTATGGTTTAGGACAAGGTTTAGGGGTTAGGACTAGGTTTAGAGATTAGGAGTTAGTATTAAGGTTACGGGTTAGGCGTTAGGCGTTAGGACTAGAGTTAGGGGTTAGGACTAGTGTTAGGGGTTAGGACTAGAGTTAGGGTTAGGATAAGGGTTAGGGGTAGGACTAGGTTTAGAGGTCAGGGGTTAGTACTAGAGTTATGGATTAGGGTTAGGACTAGTGTTAGGGGTTAGGACTATGGTTATGGTTTATGACTAGGTGCAGGGGTTAGAGGTTAGGACTAGGGTTAGGGGTTATGATTAAGGTTAGGACTAGGGGTAGGGGTTAGGACTAAGGTTAGAGGTTAGGACTAGGGTTAGGGGTTAGTACTAGGGTTAGTACTAAGGTTAGGGGTTAGGACTAGGGTTAAAATGTAGGGGTCAGGACTAGGGTTAGGGTTTAGGATTATTGGTTGTAGTTAGGACTGTGGTTAGGGGTCAGGACTAGGGTTAGAATGTAGGGTTTAGGACAACGGTTAGGGGTTAAGGGTTAGGACAAGGATTAGGTGTTAGGACTAGGGATAAAGGTTAGGGCTTAGTACTAAGGTTACAGTTTAGGGATCAGGACTAGAGTTTGGTGTTAGGACTAGTGTTAGGGGTTAGGCCTAGGGTTAATAATAGGGTTATGGTTTTTTACTGGGGTTAGGGGTTAAGGGTTAGGACTGGGGTTAGGGGATAGGACAATGGTTAGAAGTTAGGGGTTAGAACTAGGAGCAGGGGTTTGGAATAGGGATAGGGGTTAGGACTAGGGTTAGGTGTTAGGGGTTAGGATTAGCGTAAGGGGTTAGGAATAGGGTTAGGGGTTAGGAGTAGAGTTAGGAGTTAGGGGTTAGTACTAGGGTAGGGGTTAGGACTAGGGGTAAGGTTTAGGACTTGGGTTGGGACTATTGTAAGGGGTTAGTACTAGGGTTAAAGGTTAAGGGTTAGTATTAGGGTTATGGTCTAGGGGTTAGGACTAGGTTTAGGGGTTAGAATTAAAGTTAGGACTAGGGGTAGGGGTTATGACTAAGGTTAGGGGTTAGGACTAGTGGTAAGGTTTAAGACTTGGTTAGGTACTAGGGTAAGGGGTTAGTACTAGGGTTAAAGGTTAAGGGTAAGTACTAGGGTTATGGTCTAGGGGTTAGGACTAGGGTTAGGGGTTAGGATTAATGTTAGGACTAGGGGTAGGGGTTAGGACTAGGGTTAGGGGTAGAACTAGGGTTAGGACTAAGGTTAGGGGTAATATCTGGGGTTAGGGCTAGGGTTATAAATTAGGGGGTTAGGACTAGGGTTAGGGTTTGGGACTAGTAGTAGGTGTTAGGACTAGGGTTAGGGGTTAGGACTAGGGGTAGGAGTTGGACACAGGTTATGGGTTAGGAGTTAGAACTAGAGTTAGGGGTTACGATTAGTGTTACGGGTTAGGACTAGGGTTAGGGGTTGGGACAAGGGTTAGGAGTTAAGGGTTAGTACTAGGGGTAGGGGTTAGGACTAGGGGTAGGGGTTAGGAGTAGGGTTAGGACTAGGGGTAGGGGTTAGGACTAGGGTTAGGGGTTAGGAGTGCAAGACGTGCCACTCTGTTCTGTGCCAGTTGCAGCTTAACTAGGTCTTTCTTTGCAGCACCTGACCACATGACTGGACAATAATCAAGATAAACAAAACTATTGACTGCAGGACTTGCTGTTTGGAGTGTGGTGTCAAAAAATCTGAGCATCTCTATTATGGAAGAGCTCTCCCCATCTTTACAACTGTTGAATCTATACAGTTTGACCATGACAGCTCTCACTACCTCTGAGAGCTCAGTGGTGGAGGAAATTATTGAAGAGGCTGGGGGAGAAGCAGGGGGATGGTAGAGTGTATTCTACTACATGGAATTGTTTTAAGGTCCTACCAAGGATCACTTTGCTATTTGATTTTGAATTTGAAGACCCTTTGAAGTGTCAAAAATGTTTACATGAAAATGTTTTGATATGAAATGTTTGGCCTTACTGCTATTAGCCCATGCAAACGCATTGAATAATTGGATTCACTACATGGAACAACAGATATTACCACCAAAAAAATCCAAAGGAAGTTTTCTCTGAGGTGTCTTTCCTTTAGATTTTTTACTTGTAAAACATTTTTAACCCAGTCTTCACATACAGTGCATTCGTAAAGTATTCATACCACTTGACCTTTTCTACATGTTGTTATGTTACAGTTCTTTTGTTTCATCGATCTACACATAATACCCCATAATGACAAAACAAAAACAGTTTTTTGACATCAGTCTGAGGTCCTGAGCGCTCTGGAGCAGGTTATCATTAAGCATCTCTCTGTATTTTCTCCGTTCATCTTTCCCTCGATCCTGACTAGTCTCCAAGTTCCTTCTGTTGAAAAACATCCTCACAGCATAATGCTGCCACCACCGTGCTTCACCGTATGGATGTTACCATGTTCCTCCACACGTGACCTTTGGTTTGATTTTGATTTGATTTGGAATTCAGGCCAAAATCTTGGTTTCATCAGACCATAGAATCTTGTTTCTCATGGTCTGAGAGTCCTTCAGGTGCCTTTTGGCAAACTCCAAGCAGGCTGGCGTGTGCCTTTTACTGAGGAGTTGCTTCCGTCTGGCCACTCTACCATAAAGGCCTGATTGGTGGAGTGCTGGAGAGATTATTGTTCTTTTGGAAGGTTCTCCCATCTTCACAGAGGAACTCTGAAGCTCTGTCAGAGGCCCTTCTCCCCCGATTGAAGAAGACTCTTGGTGGTTCCAAATACATTTTCTTTGTCATTATGGGGTATTGTATGTAGACTGATGAGGAAATCAATTTTAATCCATTTTAAAATAAGGTTGTAACGTAACAAAATGGGGGACCTTCAGACGAGTCTTGTGAGGCCTCCGGGCATCTTAGAGCAAAACAACTAACATGTTCGTGAGAGTCTCATCTTTACACATATTAGTGTGTAGCCCAAACCTTTCTGATGCTACAGGCAGAAGTCGGCTCTACCGACAGCAGACAAACAAAAATGTGACATGACGGGAGAATGACCGTGTTTGGTTTACTCCAAATACTTGATCAGCTAAAATTCAGAAACAAAGTCTCTTTCACACATGATAAACTTGCCATACAGAATTTTAACTGAACTACAAATTTTGCACGGATGCATGGGACTGATTATGATGGCGTCAAAGCAGCAGAGCGCAGAACATAACAAGTGTATGGCAAGGTAGTGTATAATGTGAAGGCTACAGGTGGAAAATTAGGGCCTATCTTTAGATCTAGCCAGAGTGGACTTTAATAACATTTCCATATACAAGCCACTGTATTGTTATACTAGTGTATTACTTTCATATCTGATATAGCAACTGAATTAGACTATTCACATTACAACAAAAAGTTTCAATATCTCCATCCTCCACAACTCTGTCCACAATGAATGGTGGGTGGGTGGTGGGATTGTCACACCCTGATCTGTTTCACCTGTCTTGTGATTGTCTCCACTCCCTCCAGGTGTCGCTTATTATCCCTGGTGTATTTATCTCTGTGTTTCCTGTCTCTCTGTGCCAGTTTGTCTTGTATGTTTCTTAAGTTTTTTCCTGTACTCTTGCTTCTATTCTCTTTTGCTAGTCCTCCCATTTTTTTACCCTTGCCTGTTTTCTGGACTCTGTTTCCCCGCCTGCCTGACCATTCTGCCTGCCCTGACCTCGAGTATGCCTGCCACTCTGTACCTTCTGGACTCTGAACTGGTTTTGACCTTTTGCCTGTCCACAACCATTCTCTTGCCTACCCCATTTTGATTGTTTAATAAATATCAGACCCAAACCATCTGCCTCCCGTGTCTGCATCTGGGTCTTGCCTTGTGCCCTTATAGGGATGGTAGCCTAATACTGCGTCCAGCTCAAAATAACATGGGCATTGGGTTCTCCTGTTCCCAGCCCTGCTCAGACAGTTCTTGGACTTTCTGTGCAATGTTTTCAAATACCTGATTTTGCGCTGGCATTGGAAATGGGAACAGGATAACACTTTGTCTCTTATTCGAGACTATATATCTCAAATAAATATAGTTAAATACGTTATATACGTAATTCCGATGGCATTCGACCACATAGCCAGTAGGCACTTGCTTTCTAATGAAGTTCATGATCTTATTTCTGGAGGAATTGTAGAGGTATTGTTGGCCATAATTATTGCCTCAACTGGCCGGATTATTTCATTTTAGAGGGACATCCGTGACGGTAGCCAAATTTATATGCTTTCGTTATCACAATTAGTTTACACTTATTTATACTCATGCAAGACGCGTATTCGACTACCTCCCGAAGTGGTCAGGAAGATCTAATCACAATCACAAAACTATATTTTCTATGAGTGGCACTAAGAAACAAAGTCTTCACTTGTAAGTGAATTTAGAAGAATACCAGCATTGACAAATGTTTATCTTGGTTCTTTGTAAATACGCTACACTGCTTCCTGGAGAGGGGCGATCTGAAAAACAGTTAGTGGGGGAGATGCTGCACTGAACACAATAACATAACAGAATGACAGTAGTTAATCAATCATGGGAAAATGATGATAAGTTGAATGAGGCTGTTGAGTGGGAAGAGTCGCGCGCGCAGTAGGAGGCAAGACACAAGAGGTTTTTTTTCTTTTTTTTCTTATTTATTGACGCGTCTAATTCGCACGCACCTGGAAGTCTGGGTGGAGAAAACAAAGATTGCTACATTACCCAACGAAATAACTAAAACAAAGAAAGAGTGGGAAAATCCATGGGGGAATGGTTAGAAGGAAGATGGGGGAGACGTGTGGGCCATGCTAATGTTCGAGCATTTATCACCATTAGGAGGGTGATGGATGTCACTGAAAATCTCCCTCCCTGAGGAAGATGGACTCTCCACTGCTCCCTCTCTCCCTCCCTCCTTCCTACCCAGAGAAGACCTGCTGGAGGTAAACACAAAGAGAGAGGAGGGTGTCTCGCTCCGTCCCTCCTTCCCTCCCAGAGAAGACCTGCTGGAGGTAAACACAGAGAGAGGGGGTGTAGGGAGAGATAAAGAAAAAGAAGGAGAGGAAAGTAAAGAAAGAGAAAAAATATAGAGAAATGAAAGGATGTGGGGAAGTCTGTATTTCTCCTCTGGTGTATAAAAGGTAAAAGCAGAAGTAGTTGGAGATTCAGAGAGCTGAGCTATGAGCTGTGTGGTGTGTCCCTGCCGGGAGAGGAAGTGCCATCAGGACCTGGGGGTTTGGCAGACACTAACTCTCAGTCCCTGGGCTAAGCCTGGGATGCTTTCATTACACACGCCGCTTCTCAGGTGCCAATACTGCGCTGTCACAGGAGTGGTAGGCCAGGGGAGCAGGGATGACAGGGGGAGGAAGGAGAGGGAGGCAGGGGGGGTGTACCTAATTGGATGTGCCATATACACAGGAGTGGGCTGGAGAGAGGGTTGAAGAGTGGTCGGCGTGGTGGCGGTAGTACACTTCTCCGGTCAAAAGTAGTATACTATATAGGGAGTAGTATGCCATTTTGGACAGAGACTCATCTGCATTCTGCAACTGATCTCACAAACCCATGCCAACATTTTTCACAATTGAGTTTTTCCAATATCTTCTCCCACTCGCCATACTTTAACATAATTTGGTGATATCTGCTGTCTAAGAAAAGTGGAGAGCTTGGCAATATATACTTCATAATTCAAATTGAGATTCATTATTCTTAGCTTTTGTAGAGGTTTTAAGATATTAAACTTTGTCTTAATATACACTCTCATCCATGTCAATACTACGTTGTTTTTGCTGAGATTTCAAATGATATCTTACAGCATTTTAAAATATTTGTGAAAGCTACTAGAACACAATGGAAAGCAACACTGAAGCATGCATGAGAGCACCAGCTGTCCCGAACGACTGTGTGATCATACTCTCTGTAATTGATGTGAGCAAAACCTTTAAATAAGCCAAAATTCTCAAGGCCAGACAGGTTACGGGTTACCAAGACATGTTACCAGGACCTGTACTCAGAGCATGTGCGGACCAGCTGGCAAGTGTCTTCACTGACAGTTTCAACCTCTCCCTGACCGAGTCTGTAATACCTACATGTTTCAAGCAGACCGCCATCGTCCCTGTGCCCAAGAAAGCAAAGTAACATGCCTAAATGACGTCGGTAGCCATGAAGTGCTTTGAAAGGCCGGTCATGGCTCACATCAAAACCATCATCCCGGAAACCCTAGAACCACTTAAAATTGCATACCGCCCCAACAAATCCACAGATAATGGAATCTCAATTGCACTCCACACTGCCCTTTCCCTTCTGGACAAAAGGAACACCTATGTGAGAATGCTGTTCATTGACTACAGCTCAGGGTTCAACACCATAGTTACCACAAAGCTCATCACTAAGCTAAGGACTTTGGGTCTAAACACCTCCCTTCCTGACAGGCCGCCCTTCAACACATCATCACACTGATCCTCAATACCGGGGCCCCTCAGGGGTGCGTGCTTAGTCCCCTCCTGTACTCCCTGTTCACCCACGACTGCATGGCCAAGCATGACTCCAACATCATCACTAAGTTTGCTGAAAACACAACAGTGGTAGGCCTGATCACCGACAACGGTGTAGTGCCAGGACAACAATCTCTCCCTCAACGTGAGCAAGACAGAGGAGCTGATCGTGGACTACAGGAAAAGGAGGGCCGTACACGCCCCCATTCACATCGAATGGGATGTAGTGGAGCGGGTTGAGAGTTTCAAGTTCCTTGGTGCCGACGTCACCAACAAACTGTCATGGTCCAAACACACCAAGACAGTCGTTTCCCACTCAGGAGAGTGAAAAGATTTGGCACAGATCCTCAAAAAGTTCTACAGCTGCACCATCAAAAGCATCCTGACCGATTGCATCACCGCCTGGTATGGCAACTGCTCGCCATCTGACCGTGAGGCGCTACAGAGGGTAGTGCGTAAGGCCCAGCACATCACTGGGGCCAAGCTTCCTGCCATCCAGGACCTATATATTAGGCGGTGACAGAGGAAGGCCCAAAAAATTGTCAAAGACTCCGGTCCCCGAAGTCATAAACTGTTCTCTCTGTCCCACCCTGATCAGTTTCACCTGTCCTTGTTATTGTCTCCACCCCATCCAGGTGTCGCTTGTTTAACCCTGTGTTTCCTGTCTCTCTGTGCCAGTTCATCTTGTATGTTCCAAGTCAACCAGCGTGTTTTTCCTGTGCTCCTGCCTTTTCTATTCTCTTTTACTAATGCTCCCGGTTTTGACCCTTGCCTGTTTTCTGGACTCTGTACCCGCCTGCTTGACCATTCTGCCTGACCTGACCTCGGGCCTGCCTACCACACTGTACCTCCTGGACTCTGAACTGTTTTTGACTTTTTGCCTGTCCACTACCATTCTCTTGGCTACCCCTTTTAGATATAATAAATATCAAAGACTCAAACCATCTGCCCCGTGTTTGCATCTGGGTCTCGCCTTGTGCCCTTATACTCTTTGCTACCTCACGGCAAGTGGTACAGGAGCACCAAGCCTAGGTCCAAAAGTCTCCTTAACAGCTTCCACCTCCAAGCCATAAGACTGCTGAACAATTCATCAATTGGGCACCTGGACTATTTACATTTACACTGCCCTCTCCTTTTGTTTTACTCTGCTGCTACTCACTGTTTATTATCTATGCATAGTCACTTTACCTATGGCCTACATGTACAAATTACCTCGACTAACCTGTACATCCGCACATTGGCTCCGTACTGGTACCCCCTGTATATATCCTCATTATTGTTATTTTATTGTGTTGCTTTTAAATACATTTTTTACTTTAGTTTAATTAGTACATATTTTCTTAACTCTATTTCTTAAACTGCATTGTTGGTTAAGGGTTTGTAAGTAAGCATTTCACGGTAAGGTCTATACCTTTTGTATTCGGCACGTGACAAATAAAATGTGATTTAATTTGATATTTTACTACAAGTTACAGCGGACATATTCCCCAGTGTTTTTGTTCCATTCTTTCTATTCGATGTATTTCTATCTTGCATGATTAATTAATTCCAGAGCACTCGAAGTGAATCTCAGCCATTATACAAATATTAGCTTTTTGCCCCAATAATGGCTTTTTGTATTAAAAATAACAACTTGCACACAAGTGCAATCGCAACTCAATCAAGTATAGGCTATTTCCAACCTAACTATTCATTCTCTAATTATTATCCTATCCAATGTTTTATGTTATCCTCTCTGTTGAGTTCTCTGTGTTTTGGCTACATAGTGAAAGTTAGTGTTTTGAATGTCACACTGCCAGTTAGTTACAATCTCCTTTGTGCCTCTGAAGAGTCCGCCCCCAGCGTTTGCCTTCTTCCATTATCATCTCCAATAGAGAATTATTATCTCTGGAAAGCTGTTTGATTAGTTTTCCATTGATGCATGCGCACAGATGCACTCACACATTCTGCGCACGGGCAATGCCTACACACTGGCAATGCACATACAAACACACGTCCACTAGTACGCGCACGCACACACACACACACACACACACATCTCTAGGCTGCACCTGCGAGAGCAGCTTTGCCAACACCATTAGTGTGTAATGAGCTTTCTATAGCCCTGCTAGCAGCAGCAGAGGGCTGGGGTCATGACCTCTCTCCCCACAGGCTCACCTGTAGACACACAGGGAATGATGATGTGGATCTGGCTACATGCTGCACATTACAGAGGTCAGAGTAAGGTTCAACACACGACCACACCATACAACTCAATACACTATACAGTATACTGCAATAGAACTACGTACCAAAATAAGCAACGTGATACAGCCTAATAGAGAACTGCTATTCGTAATGAAATATTATACACAGTTTGTTCTATTGGTAAATAGAACAGGTCATCTATTAGTCTTTGTTAGGTAAAGCCCCGCCTTATCTCAGCTCACTGGTCACCATAGCAGCACCCACCCGTAGCAAGCGCTCCAGCAGGTATATTTCACTGGTCACCCCCAAAAGCCAACTCCCCCTTTGGCCGCCTTTCCTTCCAGTTCTCTGCTGCCAATGACTGGAACGATTGCAAAAATCACTGAAGCTGGAGATTTATATCTCCCTCACTAACTTTAAGCATCAGCTGTCAGAGCAGCTTACCGATCATTGCACCTGTACATAGCCCATCTGTAAATAGCCCACCCAACTACCTCATCCCCATGTTGTTATTTTATTATTTTGTTCCTTTGCACCCCAGTATCTCTACTTGCACATTCATCTTCTGCACATCTATCACTCCATTGTTTAATTGATAAATTGTAATTATTTCTCCATTGTGGCATATTTATTTCCTTACCTCCCTAATCTTACTTCATCTGCACACACTGTATATAGATTTTTCTGTTGCGTTATTGGCTGTACATTTGTTTATCCCATGTGTAACTCTGTGTTGTTTGTGTCACACTGCTTTGCTCTATCTTTGCCAGGTCGCAGTTGTAAATGAGAACTTGTTCTCAACTGGCCTACCTGGTTAAATAAAGCTGAAATAAAATAAATAAAATAAATATAGTCCTAGTACTTAAACCCCAGTGAAGGTATCAGTTGAATTAGTTTTTGTTGTAAAGTCACCACTGACCTCATGCTACTGAAGTCATGCCACATTCTATATACTAATTACCTAGTATATAGAAACCTGTGAATTTTTTTTTTAATACATTTTGAGCTTCGGCTAACGCTAATTGCTAACTCTATATGACATGCTGTTGCTGTGGATGGGGAGGCCGGGGAGGCCGCAGGTTAACATTAATTGTCATGAATCTTGCCCTGGAGGCAGAACTGAGCAATTTCTGCTAGATGGACCAGCAGCAAAGTCAAAATTGGATATATTGTAATAAAAGGGTGGTCTTAATTTAAGGTTAGTGTTAGGCATTAAAGTTAGCAGTGTGGTTAAGGTTAGGGTTAACGTTAGGGTTAGATTGTAAATCAGATTTTATGACTTTGTGGCTGTGCCAACAAGTGACCATTCTGTAGAGCTGCCTCCAGAACAAGATTCATGACAATAAATAGCAACCTGTGTGGAGGCCACTCAGGGAAAGGTCAGCAATGACAGCATTTTAAGGTTGCTTCCTAATGAGAAGGGGATACATGATGCAGGACCATACGTCCATAGATTTGAATCTAGCATTTTATTGCAGAGTCTGAATGCCCAAGATGGGTTGGAAGTGCCTGTGTGTAGGTGTTCAGGAGTGAGGGCGAGAAGGAGAGAGGGAGTGAGGAAGAGAAAGAGAGAGGGAGAGAGGAAGAGAAAGAGAAGTTTGCATTCATGTGGGAGCTTTTAGTAAGTGTTCATGTGTATTGCATACAACTGCATACAACATGATGTTTAGCATATGACAAAGAGTTCCCTGTGTAAATTAGATGGACAGTAAGATGGTTTGAAATTGAATTCGATATTTTAATTGAACGGTCTTCACATTTGTGCGTGAACAGGCTACACGTTTTGGCCAAACAAGTGACTATGTGAGGGGTAGCCTGCAGCCATGTAACTCCAGCTGACCTTTCTCTGTTGTGTGAGCGAGCTGCTCCATGCCGTCACAATGAGGATCATACACTACTGTTAGTCTCTCTGTGACAGTAATGGCTGCTGCTGCTGAGGGATTCATCATTCTTCTATCTGCCATTTAGGATCCCCCTCTCTACACTAAAGCCATCCCTCTTCATCTGAATAATTGGCCTGGCATGAGGGAATCTGATTTCCAAAACTATAGGTTGTTATAATATGGAGTTGAAAGGTTACTGTTATAGTATATGCTTATGTATTGTAGAGGAACAACATACCCCTAGTATTCATGCATTCTCATTCATTCCAAGTTTGAAACGGTGTTAACATTCTGTGAATTACTTGATAAGCTAAGATGGATGATGTTGCAGGGTTGATCTCCCAGCCTCCCCCATAGCATGTCCTCCTTTTTCCTCTCATCCCTCTTGTTTCTTTCAATACTAACCCTCCCTCTGTTTTAGCCACTTGATCACATGATCTTCCTCTAACTTCCTCAACCAGGCCTAGTTTGATCTGTGTAGGACATAGGCCTAGACTTCACCATTGAAACAAACTTTATCAGACATTTTCATACCTTGTTAGTGTCCTAAAGTCCAGCTGTGTCCTGAGGTGTTTTCATTAGTCGGGTTTACATTGCAAAATGTATGGTCAGTTGCCATTGCAACGGAAACCGTTTACTCCTAACGAAAATGTTTCGCAACAAATACGATTGTTTCTATTGGACAAATTCAGGTAGGTCCCTTCCCATTTCGTTTTGTTTTCTTCCGTTTGGTTCCTAGAGCTAACAGTAAACGGTTTTCGTTGCGAAACAATTTCCAACAGACGAAACGTTTTGCAACTAAATCCGAATAATGAATACACTGCAGGTCCCACTGGATATATTCCATAAACAACTCTGGTGTCTTGACTGCCATATGGGATGGATAAAAACAATTGTACCATGTAATTCTTGCATAATTGTAGCAAATTTTGCAACAAAAAGTCAGCTAGCAAATAACAAGTTGAAACTTTAACTGCTAATGTCACGGATCCCTCCAGAACTTTCATTACGCACACCTGTCCCCTAATCCCACTGATTAGTACTTGTATAAGTGTGCCCTTTGGTTTCCATTGGGGGGTCGAATATTGTTACAATGTCTGTTGGTTGTTGCGTGTGAGTACCTGTGCTGTGTGTTTTGGGCTTTCGTGCTCTTGTGGATTGATCAGATGATTACGGGTCTCATCCCAAGTGCTAATCATTGTGTGCGTGTGTTATTTATTCAAGGTACTCCTCACTCTTCTGTTTGCGTTCAACCCTGTGTTTTTTGTAGTGTTTGTTTGGTCTTCGTCCCCGTGCTTTTACATGGCACGCCGTGATTTGGGTATAATAAAGACTCCTATTACGCAGTCCTGTGTCTGTCTCCCGATCCTTCATGCCAGCGTGACAGCTAAGCTGCACGTCTTTTTATTTTACTTCATATATCCACTTTGTTTGTTCAATTTAGCTGTTATTCAGGGTTGGGGGGGGGGTAGATCAGCTTTAATATTGCAGATAGATTGTGTCTTCTATCAATGTAATAATCTGCCTAATTTCCAATCCCCCATATTTAGCTAATATTAGTTAAAGATTTAGATTTGCTTCCTTTTTTTGACTGTGTTCCTGCAAATTTCTGTTCTAGCGGTAATTGGGACAGATCTCGCGGGAATATGATGAGGTTTTGTGGTAATATGACTAAAAACAGGAATCACATTTGACTCTGTAATGGTCCAAACTGTAATCAACGCTAAATGGATGAAACTAAATTGATGCATAGATTTGAGGATGGAGAACAACACAAGTACAACTAGTTTAAGAGTTCAGCTTTCAACCTTTGTTAATTGAATCATTTGCTAACTAAATCATTTGCTAACTGAATCATTTGCTAACTGAATCATTTGCTAACTGAATGTTTTGTGCAATTGTGACAATTCAGACAATTGTGCTCAATTTCTTCAGGACATCAAGACTGCAGAGTTTAAATGTATAGCCTATAGAATAAATGCCGAAGGACTCAGTTTAACTTCTGAAAACATCTGATAAAGTTGGTTTCGAAGGCGAAATATCTCTTTTAGATAAAGTTATATGGAGCATCATGGTCTCCTAAACAAGAAAGAACCCAGTGGGGCAGGTATATAGAGGGAAGGTGGACTCAGACGCAGATCTAACTGTCAAAGCAGTTGTCTCAGATAGAGGGAGAGATTGGAGAGGAGAGGCAGGAAAGTGGAGGAGAGAGTAAAAGACATTGGCCCTTTTTATCAGCTGACAGATAAGCTGAAGCTGATTACAACAAGGGATTTATCCAGAGAGAGAGAGAGAGAATATTCACTCTTCACACCCTAATTGACAAACAAACCAAAACAAAGGCAAAGTTTTCTCATGATTTTTTTATTTAAAAAAAGCTTTCGATTCAATTTGGCATAATGGTCTGCTATACAAATTGATGGAAAATGGTGTTAGGGGAAAAACATACGACATAAAATCCATGTACACATGCTCGGGGGGGGGGGGGGGGGGCAGGGATGCAGCTTAAGCCCCACCCTCTTCAACATATATATCAATGAATTGGTGAGGGCACTAGAACAGTCTGCAGCACCCGGCCTCACCCTACTAGAATTTGAAGTCAAATGTCTACTGTTTGCTGATAATCTGGTGATTCTGTCCCAAACCAAGGGCAGTAAATAGATATTCCTTGCTATTGAGAAAGACCACGAAGGCAGACCTGGCTCTTAAGAGAAAACAGGCCATGTACACACTTCCCACAAAATGAGGTGGAAACTAAGATGTACTTCCTAACCTCCGACCAAATGTATGACCATATTACAGACACAAAAACTCAGCAAGAAAATAAATGTCCTCTCACTGTCAACTGCGTGTAAATGTGTAAATATGTGTATGAACATTACAAGATTCAACAGCTGAAACATAAACTGAACAAGTTCCACAGACATGTGACTAACAGAAATTGAATAATGTGTCTCTGAACAAAGGGGGGGGGGTCAAAATCAAAAGTAACAGTCAGTATCTGGTGTGGCCACCAGCTGCATTAAGTACTGCAGTGCATCTCTTCCTCATGGACTGCACCAGATTTGCCAGTTCTTGCTGTGAGATGTTACCCCACTCTTCCACCAAGGCACCTGCTACTTCCCGGACATTTATGGGGGGAATGGCCATAGCCCTCACCCTCCCATCCAACAGGTCCCAGACGTGCTCAATGGGATTGAGATCCGGGCTCTTCGCTGGCCATGGCAGAACACTGACATTCCTGTCTTGCAGGATATCACGCACAGAACGAGCAGTATGGCTGGTGGCATTGTCATGCTGGAGGGTGATGTCAGGATGAGCCTGCAGGAAGGGTACCACATGAGGGAGGAGGATGTCTTCCCTGTAATGCACAGCATTGAGATTGCCTGCAATAACAACAAGCTCAGTCCGATGATGCTGTGACACACCGCCCCTGAAGATGACGGACAATTCCACCTCTAATTCGATCCCGCTCCAGACACCAGATCTCGGTGTAAAGCTTATTCCTTCGACGATAAACGCGAATCCGACCATCACCCCTGGTGAGACAAAACCGTGACTCGTCAGTGAAGAGCACTTTTTGCCAGTCCTGTCTGGTCCAGCAATGGTGGGTTTGTGCCCATAGGCGATGTTGTTGCCGGGGATGTCTGGTGAGGACCTGCCTTACAACAGGCCTACAAGCCTTTAATCCAGCCTCTCTCAGCCTATTGCGGACAGTCTGAGCACTGATGGAGGGATTGCCACTTAGGCCACCTCACTAGAACACGTAATAGTGAGGTGGCCTTAGAACTGCTCTCTTTTATGATAAGCCACCTTAGTGTCATATCTGCCATCTCTGTTCCATTTCTTATCCAACATACACAATTTATTTACACATTGCGATTTAATGTCAGCTTATATAAAATTGGATAGTTACAGCCACTCTTGCAATTTGATAAACAATTTCACACATATATGCTCATGCACATATTTGAACTCATTAGCAGTGATCAGTTAGATACATAAAAGATGATTCAACTTTTCAGATAAATCAGTTTTTTGTGTTCCAAACTCCGTTCAAGTTTACCAAGATAAGGCCTCTCCACTTGTGTATTCTATCCATGCTTATCGGAGGGCTCCACTGCTGCCTGTCAGAATATTTTATCGCTTGGCGATTCCAGAACGTGATCTCGTTCATCATGCTGTTTCTTCCACGGCATACATTTGTTTTTACAAAGTAGACCATTTCAACAAGAAGCCACACTCAAACAGGGAGCTATCCAAACTAGTCCGGCTTCACAGACACGCAGGACAGAGCCATGATTTTAAGATAAGAGCCTGTGGTTGTTTAAGGATGAATCTTCTCTGTTCTCAGGCTTGATAGTGTCATTGAACTGTTTAAAAAAAAATTACAAATAGTAAATAAACCCAGTGATTTCACAATGATTTATTGGATTGCATCTCACATGTTATGATTTCCAGACTGTTGAACCATATTTCTGAAATTCTGAACACTTTTCTTTCGAAATATTAAAGCTCTATAGTGGCTATGCAGTACCTGTTGTGCTGTCAGAATCTCTCTCTCTGTGTCTCTCTGTGTCTCTCTGTGTCTCTCTGTGTCTCTCTGTGTCTCTCTGTGTCTCTCTGTGTCTCTCTGTGTCTCTCTGTGTCTCTCTGTGTCTCTCTGTGTCTCTCTGTGTCTCTCGGTCTCTCTCTGTCTCTGTATATCTCTGTCTCTCTCTGTCTCGCTGTCTCTGTCTCTGTCTCTCTCTGTCTCTCTGTCTCTGTTTCTGTCTCTCTCTGTCTCTGAAATGACACACTCTAATTGTTTTATGTTTTTGACATTTTGTCAGGAAATGCAGCTCTGTCTCAGGTTCTGCTGTTGTGCAGTGATTGTACAGCCTTTCCTCTACAGGGAGCCATGTTTTCCTTCTCAATGGCAAGGCTGTGCTCACTGAGCCTGTACTTTGTCAAGGTTTTTCTAAGGTTTTGATCAGTAACCATGGTCAAATAGTTAGCCACGGTGTACTGTCGATTTAGGGCCAGATAGCACTGCATTTTGCTTTGTGCTTGTGCTTTTGTTTCCCAATAAGCAATGTAGTTTTTTTTGACTGTGTTGTAATTTGGTTTATTCTGATTGATTGGATGTTCTGGTCCTGAAGTTTGTGAACTCAGCCCCAGGACCAGTTGGATGAGGGGACTCTTTTCTTTGCTCAGCTCTTGACATTGCAGGGCTTGGTAATGTTTCCACAACTTAATTGCTCTTTTTTGAGTTTTTATTATTAGTGGATATTGGACTAATTCTGCCCTGCATGCATTGTTTGTAGTTTTCCTCTGGACATGTAGGAGAATCTTACAGAACTCCGCATGCAGGGTTTCAATGGGGTGTTTGTCCCATTTGATGAAATCTTGTTTTGCAAATGGACCCCACACCTCGCTGCCATGAAGTGCAATTGGTTCAATGACACATTCAATTCGTTTTAGCCAAATTTTAATAGGTATTTCAATTTGAATTTGTTTTTTTAATGACGTAGAATGCCCTGCGTGCTTTCTCTCCCAGTTCATTCACTGCCTCATTAAGGTGTCCAGTTAAGCTTATTTTTAAACCTAAGTAATGGTAGTATTTGCAGTACTCTATATATTTTGTACCAATTGAGAACTTTGGTCTAATTCCCTGAGATCTGGATCTTCTCCTTCTCATTATTTTAGTATTTTTTGGGTTTACTGCAGGGCCCAGGTCTGGCAGTACTGTCCTAGCAGGTCCAGGCTCTGCTGTAGGCCATGTGCTGTGGATGACAGCAGGCATAGGTCATCTGCGAAGAGCAGGCATTTAACCTCTAAATTGTGGAGACTAACACCAGGGGCTGAGTAGTTTTCTAGAATAGTGGCCAATTCGTTGATGTAAATATTAAAGAGTGCAGGGCTCAGATTGCAACCCTGGCGAAGGCCCTGCCCCTGGTTAAAGAATTCTGTTATTTTCTTGCCAATTTTAATGCTGCACGTATTGCCAGTATACATTGATTTAATTAGGTCATATGTTTTACCCCCTACACCACTTTCAATAACTTTGTAGAACAGTCCTGTATGCCAAATAGAATCAAATGTTTTTTGGAAGTCGATAAAGCAAGCGTATATTATGGTATTATTTTGGTCGACATGTTTATCTATCAGGGTGTGTAGGGTGTAAATATGATCAGTTGTGCGATGTTTTGGTATAAATCCAATTTGGATTTTACTCAAGACATTGTGCTTTTTAAGGAAGTTTAAAACTCTTACATTTATAATACTACAGAAAACCTTCCCCAGGTTACTGTTCACACAAATGCATCTGTAATTGTTAGGGTCAAATTTGTCTCCGTTCTTAAGGATTGGGGTGATGAGTCCTTGATTCCAGATGTCAGGGAAATAACCTACACTCAGGATCAAATTATACAGTTTTAATATAGCCAATTGAAATTTTGCACTAGTGAGTTTGAGCATCTCATTTAGGATGCCATCAGGTCCGCATGCTTTTTTAAATTTGAGGGCCTGAAGTTTCTTATAGAGCTCCTGGTCAGAATCTCTCTCTCTCTCTCTGTCTCTCTCTGTCTGTCTCTCTCTCTGTCTCTCTCTCTCTGTCTCTCTGTCTCTCTCTCTGTCTCTCTCTCTGTCTCTCTCTCTCTCTATCTCTCTCTCTCTCTCTCTCTCTGTCTCTCTCTGTCTCTCTGTCTTTCTCTCTGTCTGTCTGTCTGTCTCTGTCTATCTCTCTCTCTCTCTCTCTCTCTCTTTCTCTCTCTCTCTCTCTCTCTCTGTCTCTCTCTCTGTTTGTGTAGCTGTCCGACCGTATGAGGGTGCATGTTTGAGTGAATGGTAGGGCCTAGTATAAATTTATGCTTTTACAGGGGATTTCATGTAATACTTAAACAGACAAAAATATACAGGCCTTTAAATAACCCAGAGGAATACAGACATCTCATTTAAATGGAACAGGGGATGGCGGGGGGATGGAGGGGTATAAGTGGAGGAGGGGTTTTCCCGCTATCAAGGATTGGCTGTATAAGAGGATGGTGGAAGCTTTGAGTGGTAGGAGTAAAGCAATGCCATAGCTATGACAATGGCTGCTGCTATTGAACACAGGCTGGCTGCATCAAAGCAACGGGAAAGATGAATTTCAAACACATTTATGGGAGACTGGATGAAAACAGATTGTGCACTCAGATCAAAGTGAATGGAAACATAGGATAAGTATATTTGTATGTTGTCCATTATAGCAGAGATACTGATCCAGACTGACATTGTAGGACACAGTACAAATTAACATTCACAAGCAACTAAGATTTTTTTTTATTATCCTTACAGAATCCTATCGTAGGTTGGTAAAGGGAGATCCCCAAACAGTCACAATTCAATTCAATTCCATTCAAATGGCTTTATTGGCATGGACAACATATCCCTAAGAAGTTAACATTGCCAACAAGTGAAATATATAATAAACAAAAGTGAGCAAACAAATTTGTGGTTGACAATAATGTCTATAGCAGTCAGCGTTGTTGTGAGAGTTTTTATCTGACATGTACCAGATATATGTTTTTATTGTAGCAGATAGGTAAAAAAAAAAAAAGTATCACAGGAAACCCATGGAAAGAGACAGGGGGGACTGCTGAGGGACTGCTCTCTCTCTCACACTCTATCTTATGTCTCTGTCTCTGTCTCTCTCTGTCTCTCTCTCTCTCTCTCTCCTTCGCCCTTTCTCTCTGTTAAATCACCCCAGCGTCCTAAATCAGGAAAGGAACACAACACAGCCTTGATTTACATAATGGTCTGTTACAAACACCTGACAGCTCTCAGAATACACGGTAACATTGGGAGATACAATACGAGAGGAAAAGACAGCAAAGCTTCTTACCGAGCGATAAGGAACTCATATTGCGAAGACAGATCATCAGAAGACTACTGAGTAAACACCCAGGTAAACACCCAGGGAATTATTGGCTAACAGAGCTGCTGTTTGTTGGTAGGTAGACGAGGTGGAGATCAAAATCAAATCAAATCAAATGTTATTTGTTATATGTGCCGAATACAACAAGTGTAGACCTTACCGTGAAATGCAGTTCAATAGAGTTAAGAAAATATTTACTAAATAAACTGAAGTGAAATAAAAATAATAATAAAAGAAATGAAATAAAAAAGTAACACAACAAAATTGAATAACAATAACGAGGCTATATACAGGGGATACCTGTACCGAGTCAATGTATGACTATTCTATAGATAATAAACAGCGAGTAGCAGCAGTGTAAAAACAAAGGGGGGGGGGGGGGGCTCAGATGTAAATAGTCTGAGTGGTCATTTGATTAATTGTTCAGCAGTCTTATGGCTTGGGGGTAAAAGCTTTTATGGAGCCTTTTGGTCCTAGACTTGGGGCTCCGGTACCGCTTGCTGTGCTTGCAGAAGCCTATTATCAGCATCTATCACTCCTGTGTTCCAATGGCACGTTGTGTTAGCTAATCTAAGTTTATAATTTTAAAAGGCTAATTGATCATTAGAAAACCCTTTTGCAACTATGTTAGCGCAGCTAAAAACCGAGCGTTGGACGACGCGACAGAGTGTCGTCCGGAACAGCTGGTGCTCTCATGCATGCTTCAGTGTTGCTTGCCTCGAAGCGTGCACAAAAGGCATTTAGCTCATCTGGTAGGCTCAACACTGGACAGCACAACAGCACAACACAACACTGGACAGCTCATGGCTGGGTTTCCTTTTGTAGTCTGTAATATTTTTCAAGCCCTGCCACATCCGACCAGCGTCAGAGCTGTTGTAATAGGATTCAATCTTAGTCCTGTACTGATGCTTTGCCTGTTTAATGGTTCATCTGAGGGCATAGCGGGATTTCTTATAAGCATCCAGATTAGTGTCCTGCTCCTTGAAAGCGGCAGCTCTAGCCTTTAGCTCGGTGCGAAACTTGCCTGTAATCTATGGCTTCTGGTTGGGAAAGTTATGTACTGTCACTGTGGAGACGACGTCGTCGATGCACTTACTTATGTGTTAAACTCCTCAATGCCATTGGATGAATCCCGGAACATATTCCAGTCTGTGCTAGTAAAACAGTCCTGCTTTAGTTTTTGCTTGTAAGCAGGAATCAGGAAGAAAGAATTATGGTCAGATTTGCCAAATGGAGGGCAAGGGAGAGCTTTGTATGCGTCTCTGTGTGTGGAGTTAAGGTGGTCTAGAGTTATTTTTCCTCTGGTTGCACATGTGACATGCTGGTAGAAATGAGGTAAAATGTATTTAAATTTGCCTGCATTAAAGTCCCCGGCCACGATCAGAGCCATTTCTGGATGAGCATTTTCTTGTTTGCTTATGGCCTTATATAGCATGTTGAGTGCGGTCTTAGTGCCAGCATCAGTTTGTAGTGGTAAATAAATATAGATGAGAACTCACTTGGTATATAGTGTGGTCTACAGCTTATCATGAGTTATTCTACCTAAGGCGCGTAATACCTCGAGACTTCTTTAATATTAGACAAATATACACACATCTTACCAGACGTAAATGCTCTTTCCTGCCAGCCAGCTCTATATTATTTGTCTCGCCGTTCAGCCACATCTCGATGAAACATCAATTATTACAGTTTTTAATGTCCCGTTGGTAGGATAGTCTTAATCGTAGATTGTCCGGTTTGTTTTCCAATGATTGCACTTTGGCCAATAATATGGAGGGAAGTGGTGGTTTACCTTCTAGTCTGCAAATTCTTACAAGGCACCCTGCTCTCCTCCCCCTTTTCCTCTGTCTTTTCTTCACGCTGATTATGGAGATTTGGGTCTTGTCTTGACAAAGCAGCATATCCTTTGCGTCGGACTCATTAAATGTTTTTTTTTCGTCCAGTTTGAGGTGAGTAATCGCTGTTCTGATGTCCAGAAGCTCTTTTTAGTCATAAGAGATGGTAGCAGCAATATTATGCACAAAACTTCTTACAAACATTGCAAAAAACCTAACAAAATAGCACAGTTGCTTAGGAGCTCGTAAAACGGCAGCCATCCCCTCTGGCGCCATTATATAAAATGGAATCAATGGGACGACTAAACATGGTGAAGATTAGTACAGAAAGACGTGGATATCATCGATTTCATTTCAGTGTCTGGTTGGGTGTTTGTCTCTCCGTCTACCTCCCTCTGCAGTTATCCTTCATTTAGAAAAATAAATAGACTAATGTTCTGGAATTCCGAAGCCCCGTTAGAGAGATCTGAAAGGCCACTCTGTTTTGTCCAGTAGTCCGAGGCTCAAGATGAAGAGACCTACCCTGATATGAAAAGGATAGCAGAAGATTGTGGTAGTTTCATAAACAACAGGCCATGATGACTCCATTCAAATGTCTTTTCTCGATGAGTCTTTCTATCCACAACACAAACTAGCCAATCCCGACTCACACCAGGCAGGCAATTTAAAAAAAACATTAATTGACGGACACTTAAAAAAAATGCATTGATTTTTTTGTTCCTCAATGTTAAAAAGCAAAACGCCTGGGGATAAAGTGGCTCGGCGAGAGGAGAGACTTTTGTTCTGTTTTGTGCTGTTTCCCCAGAGATAGCACTCCTTGCATTCAGAGAGAGAGGGAGCGAGGGAGAGGTAGAGAAAAACAGAGAGGGAAAGACTTTAAGACATAATGTGTTACTAACCGACAGAGAACAAAGGAGGCCTGAGTAGGAGGGTGTTCTCTCTCTCTCTCTCTCTCTCTCTCTCTCTCTCTCTCTCTCTCTCTCTCTCTCTCTCTCTCTCTCTCTCTCTCTCTCTCTCTCTCTCTCTCTCTCTCTCTCTCTCTCTCTCTCTCTCTCTCTCTCTCTCTCTCTCTCTTCTTCTCTCTCAATTCAATTTCGATTTAAGGGGCTTTATTGGCATGGGAAACATATGTTTACATTGCCAAAGCAAGTGAAATAGATCATAAACAAAAGCGAAATACATTTTTTTTATTTTACCAGTCAAGTCAGTTATTGAGAACAAATTGTTATTTAGAATGACGGCCTACCGGTGAACAGTGGGTTAACCGCCTTTTACCTTGTCTGCTCGGGGATTCAGTCCAGCAACCTTTCGGTTATTGGCCCAACACTCTAACCACTAGACTACCAGCTACCCTAGCAATAAAACATGTACAGTAATCATTACACTCACAAAAGTACCAAAATAGTAAAGACAAATAAAATGTTGTATTATATCTATATACAGTGTTGTAACGATGTGCAAATAGTTAAAGAACAAAACGGAAGTTAAATAAATATACATTTAGATTGTATTTACAATGGTGTATATTCTTCATTGGTTGCCCTTTTCTTGTGGCAACAGGTCACAAATCTTGCTGCTGTGACTGTGGTATTTCACCCAGTAGATATGGGAGTTTATCAACATTGGATTTGTTTTCGAATTCTTTGTGGGTCTGTGTAATCTGAGGGAAATATGTGTCTCTACATACATTTGGCAGGAGGTTAGGAAGTGCAGCTCAGTTTCCACCTCATTTTGTGGGCAGAGTGCTCTCTCTCTCTCTCTCTCTCTCTCTCTCTCTCTCTCTCTCTCTCTCTCTCTCTCTCTCTCTCTCTCTCTCTCTCTCTCTCTCTCTCTCTCACTGTGTGGAAGAAATCATGCCATAATTATTCTCCCCACAATACATTTATTTTCTAAACACCTTTAGGTAACTGCAATGCATTTTAACTTTAGAAATAATTGCCTTGGTTTAGTTGTCAAATCTACTGTATTCTGAATGTACTGTATAGCCTATTCAGGTAAACAGTAGATGAAAACATGATAACATGGTGCATATGAAGGTAGGAAAGTAGGAAGTGGTAGGAAGGTAGGAAGAAGGTATGAAGAAGGTGGGAAGGTAGGAAAGTAGGAGGAAGGTAGGAAGCAGGAAGGTTTTTTGGTAGGAAGGGAATAACTAGAGAGGAATGGTTTAGTTTCCAATCTAGGCTTGACGTTGTTATTGTTAGTCTGCCAAAGAAAATCCCAATACTTCTCACACACTGTAGTATTGATTTGTTGGCATGCATCAAACATGACTCTCCTCCCATCAGTAGAGATATGCTCAAAGGTGTAGATAAGGCCTACAGCCAGGAAGGGCCTCCAAATCCTCTGTCTTTCTCTTCCTGTTAGTGCTAGTCGACAGTGAGTTTCCCTACTCTGCAAAGACCAGTGAACTGAGCCACGTAGGAGTTTAGTCAGAACGTGACGGCTCCCTGCCTAATTGATTAGCTACAGACGCAATTCCCCTCGTCCCAACCCTAACTCACCTCTCACACTAGCCTTCATCCTCTCTTCATCTCATTCAGCTCATTAGAGGAGACAAAACAGCACCAGCACTATTAGGCCCACGTAGGCGGTGGTGCTCAAGGCTAATATAACAACGGAACCGACGGTTGCCTTCAATGTTCCAACGGACTGATTATCGCCAACGTCGGGCATCACTTCTTCTCTCCCGTCGACAACAGCACTTTCACCTTCTACTACAATGCTTTACTGACTTAGTCAGAAGCAGTGGAGGAGGAAGATGTTGGCTATTGTGATACTGAGCAAACAGTAAGCATAATTTCATGTACTATACTATAAACAAAACTTGAAATAAAGATGATTTCCTTTAGTGTTGTGACCGCTTGTAATTATGGTTGTTCTAAAGGCTCAACTAGTGAGCTTAAAATGACATTTGCACATGTAGATTAAGCTTGAGAAGAAGATGGGAAAACAATAGTGGTTTCTGGAGATTGTACGGTATTAGACTGCGTGGTTTTCAGGTTTTTATTTGGCATTGTAGCATCGCTCGCTGTTCTGGCGTTCCTTGCGTTCTATTGCCAGTACACGTTCTTTTCGAAAGAACAAGACTGTGCTTCTCTCTGAATAAACCATCTAATACATCAATTGGGCGTAAGGAAATGCTCTGCTATGAATCTTATGTAAATTTCACTTTTGTGTATACCCTCTGGAGGAAAAATAAATGTGCATATCCTTACTGGTAAACCGACCTATATTGGATAAGTGCCAGAGAAATCTCTCTATAGCACCAAGAAATCACTTCTGTATGCATTATACGACCATCGAGGTAGACAGTTAAATAGACAGGCGCTAGCCTTGCGTGATTCATGTGTAGATCAGAGGAGATGTTATCGTTAGCCCATCATATTGTTGAATATTTCAGGTTCAGACACAATGTTTGCGCTCTGGGACTTTGACTGATGGGGTGATTATGAGGCAGGTGATCTGTATGGAAGGTAGCATTTTCCTCTCCAGATGGCAGGAGGCAAACACACACACACACACACACACACACACACACACACACACACACACACACACACACACACACACACACACACACACACACACACACACACACACACACACACACACACACACACTCTGACCCGTGCCTGCAGAATTTGTGCATAGCCTTGTGGAGCTTTTCTGAACCTGTAGGGACTGACTCTGTAGAGAGACGCCTTGCTGCTGTAGCATCTACCAGCTCCTGCATGGCATCTCACAGACCCGGAGCCCCCTGCAATGCTGCATTCTGACTGAGCACTGCTTCTTTCCCTTTAATGTCCCAGCAATCCATCAGTCCCCACATCTGTTCACTGTCACCCTATCATCCGTCACACGTCCCCACTCTCTCATCACGCCCCACGTGCCCACTCTCCCATCACGCCCCACGTCCCCACTCTCTCATCACGCCCCACGTCCCCACTCTCCCATCACGCCCCACGTCCCCACTCTCCCATCACGCCCCACGTCCCCACTCTCCCATCACGCCCCACGTCCCCACTCTCCCATCACGCCCCACGTCCCCACTCTCCCATCACGCCCCACGTCCCCACTCTCCCATCACGCCCCACGTCCCCACTCTCCCATCACGCCCCACGTCCCCACTCTCCCATCACGCCCCACGTGCCCACTCTCCCATCACGCCCCACGTCCCCACTCTCCCATCACGCCCCACGTCCCCACTCTCCCATCACGCCCCACGTCCCCACACTCCCATCACGCCCCACGTCCCCACTCTCCCATCACGCCCCACGTCCCCACTCTCCCATCACGCCCCACGTGCCCACTCTCCCATCACGCCCCACGTCCCCACTCTCCCATCACGCCCCACGTCCCCACTCTCCCATCACGCCCCACGTGCCCACTCTCCCATCACGCCCCACGTCCCCACTCTCCCATCACGCCCCACGTCCCCACTCTCCCATCACGCCCCACGTCCCCACTCTCCCATCACGCCCCACGTCCCCACTCTCCCATCACGCCCCACGTCCCCACTCTCCCATCACGCCCCACGTCCCCACTCTCCCATCACGCCCCACGGCACCACTCTTCTCCCATCACGCCCCACGTCCCCACTCTCCCATCACGCCCCACGTCCCCACTCTCCCATCACGCCCCACGTCCCCACTCTCCCATCACGCCCCACGGCACCACTCTTCTCCCATCACGCCCCACGTCCCCACTCTCCCATCACGCCCCACGTGCCCACTCTCCCATCACGCCCCACGTCCCCACTCTCCCATCACGCCCCACGTCCCCACTCTCCCATCACGCCCCACGTCCCCACTCTCCCATCACGCCCCACGTCCCCACTCTCCCATCACGCCCCACGTCCCCACTCTCCCATCACGCCCCACGTCCCCACTCTCCCATCACGCCCCACGTCCCCACTCTCCCATCACGCCCCACGTCCCCACTCTCCCGTCACGCCCCACGTCCCCACTCTCCCGTCACGCCCCACGTCCCCACTCTCCCATCACGCCCCACGGCACCACTCTTCTCCCATCACGCCCCACGTCCCCACTCTCCCATCACGCCCCACGTGCCCACTCTCCCATCACGCCCCACGTCACCACTCTTCTCCCATCACGCCCCACGTCCCCACTCTTCTCCCATCACGCCACACCACAAACGCAAAGCCACCGCCTCTCACCCCAACCCCTGCCTCCCTCGCTCCTGCCAAAGACATGACCAGCCTGATTATGCTGTAGCATGGTGGCAGCTAGGCCTGATATGGCTGTGGTAACTCACGGTGTAATATGGAAAAATGTGGGTGCGCTGGCAATATATATCTAAAGTATATATTTGTATTTTTTATTGTATAACCCCCCCCCCCCCTTTGAGTTTAGTGCTGAGCCAGAGATGTTGAGGGAGGGTGTGTGAGGACTTTGAGAAGAATGCAGAAGAGTAGGTGGAAAGTGGGAGGGGGTTACAGACTGTTGCCAAGTCAGGCTGGTCCATGTCAGACAGAGAAATAAGAAGAGGAGTGTGGGTGATCGTAGGATTTCTTCAGTGGCCACATTGATTTCCATTTCCTCTTGTCCCCCCGCAGACATTTTTAACAAGATGGGTGCCTTTTCATGGCTGCATTCGGACTATTTCTCTAACTAGCCAACGGTGTTAATTAGATTAGCCAATTGGAAAGAATGGAAGGCTGGGAACTCCCAGGGGTCAAGGAAATACATTACCTCTAAAAGCAGGAGGGGGACATTGGCCCTATGGGAAATGGACCAAGACAAAAACAATTTTTGAGTCATATAACTAGGAATAGGAAATAAACCAAACCCACTCAAGAACACACACATATTCTTGACACACACTCTCACACATATCCTTGAAGGAGGATATACAAATATATATTGCACTGCGTTTGACCATTTATTGGGATTTAAAAACGACTGTGTATTATTTTAAATTTCAACTTATTTTCTTGCATGTTTAATGCATGAGTTGTAATGTCCATGAAAAGTAATAGACTTTGATTCAAAATGAAGTTCAGGGACATTAGCTGCCCACTTCAGCTTCAGATTTATATGAAGGACAAAAGCTGTTCATGACTGACAGATTTGGATAGGGAGTATTGGATAGGGAGTATTGGATAGGGAGTATTGGATAGGGAGTATTGGATAGGGAGTATTGGATAGGGAGTATTGGATAGGGAGTATTGGATTGGGATGGGAATACAATAAAGAGACAGTGAGAGAAAGACAGAAACAAAGGCAGACAGAGACAAAATAGTGCGAAATGCAAGAAAACCTGAAAACAGATAGCTTCTCAACATTTCCTAAATATACTAAACAGAAATATAAACGCAACATGCAAAGTGTTGGTCCCATATTTCATGAGCTGAAATAAAAGATCCCTGAAATGTTCCCTACACACAAAATTGTGTGCACAAATTTGTTTACATCCCTGTTAGTGAGCATTTCTCCTTTGCAAAGGTAATCCATCCACCTGAAAGGTGTGGCATATCAAGAAGCTGATAAAACATCATGATCATTACACAGGTGCACCTTGTGCAGAGACAATAAAAGGCCACTAGAAAATGTGTCACACAACACAATGCCACTGATGTCTCAAGTTTTGAGAAAACGTGCAATTGGCATGCTGACTGCAGGAATGTCCACCAGAGCTTTTGGCAGAGAATTTAATGTTAATTTCTCTACCATAAGCCGCCTCCAACTTCGTTTTAGAGAATTTGGCAGTACGTCCAACCAGCCTCACAACCGCAGACCATGTGAAACCATACCAGCCCAGGACCTCCATATCTGGCTTCTTCACCTGCAGGGTCATCTGAGACAAGCCACTCAAACAGCTGATGAAACTGAGGAGTATTTCTGTCTGTAATGAATCCTTTTAGTGGGGGAAAAAAACGCATTCTGATTGCCTGGGCCTGGCTCCCCAGTGGGTGGGCCTGGCCTACCCATGGCTACGCCCCTGCCCAGTCATGTGAAACCAATTACCCTCCCAGGCCCACCAATGACTGCGCCCCTGCCTGGTCATGTGAAATCCATAGATTAGGGCCTAACAAATGTATTTCAATTGAATGATTTCCTTATATGAACTGTAACTCAGTAAAATCGTTGAAATTGTTGCGTGTTGCTTTTTATTTTTTGTTCAGTATAATGAAAAACCTTAAAAACAGCTCCAGTGTATCTCCTCTAAAGAGAGATATTGACACATTCATTACGAGTGAACTCAAGTGGCTTATACTGAGTAGAAGACTACCCTTCAGGGAAATCACACTAAAATACTGAGTGACATATATCTGTGCCAGGGGGATGACAATAGCGTCTTAATTACTTCACAGGTGCAGTACAACCGCAGGTGCAAAACACAAAAGCACAACATTTTAGCGTAATTGATATGTTTACCTTTTAATTAAGATTACCTTTATAATAGCTGTTTAATTATAACCATCAATAGCGTAACACATTAAAGACGAGTCACCAATGGCCTTTCGTGACTCAAACAGATATTTTGACTTGTGAAAATGATTTGTTCTGTTATGAAAGTAACTGTACAATGTGTACAATGTGAATAGGATGCCAGTTTGGAGCCTCCTACATGCCACTATGACAATCTGTGACTCAAATGGCACCCTATTCCCTATGGAGTGCTCTACTTTTGACCAATGGCACATGGGGAACGTGGTGCTGTTTGGGAGGCAGTTGGGTCACCTCCAGAGGCTATCCAATCAACGGCAGACATTGTTGCAGCACTCCATCACCCTCACCTGCTGCACTAACTGAAATGGGTTGTGTCTGTGAATGTCACGCCCTGACCAGGTGAACTCTGTTATTTTGGTCAGGGTGTGGTATTTCTATGGTTTATTTTCTATGTTTTGGTTATAGCCTTTCTTTGTGTTTTATTTCTATGTTGGGCTCGGGGTGATTTCCCAATCAGACAGCTGTCGCTTGTGAAGTCTGATTGGGAATCACATTTAAGTTCCTTTTCCCCCACGATGTTTGTGGGTTGTTGTCTCTTTTGTTTGAGCAAGTAACGTATCGACGGTTTTTCTTGAATTTTGTGTACATGTTAATTCCATGGTGTTGAATAAACATGTGTTCGCTCCCAGCTGCGTTTTGGTCCGCTTCCTCGTCTCCCGACGACAATCGTTACAGAACAACCCACCGAACCAGGACCAAGCAGCGGGAGGAAAAGGAGTGCGAGAGATGGGCTCGCGAGGGGAAGGAGTTCTGGACCTGGGAGGAGATCATGTCGGGGAAAGGACCCTGGCGGACGGATTCCCAGGTCGAGGAGGAAAAGCCAGCCGGTAGACGGAGTCGCAGGCGGCGGTCGAGGAGGCCCAGAAAACACCCCCAAGAAAATGTTGGGGGGGGGGCTAATGGGGTGGTCCGGAAGGGCAGAGGAAGAGCCCAGACCACTGCTCTCGTGGATGACGGCGGAGGAAGAGACGGAGATGAGGCAGTTGATTGAGGACCTGCAGAGGGAAGATCTGGAGGAGGAGCCATGGTATGCGGAGTTGCGCGCTGTGTCGCCAGTGCGCCCGCACAGCCCGGTGCGTCCGGTGGACATGCCCAGCACATGCCGTGCTAGGATGGGCATCCAGCCAGGACGAGTGGCTAAACCGGCTCCACGCTTCAGTTCACCAGTGCGTGTTCACAGTCCTGTCTGGCCCGTTCCTGCTCCCCGCACCAAGCCCACGGTGCGTGTCCACAGTCCTGCCCGGCCCGTCCCTGCTCCCCGCACCAAGCCATGGTATGCAGAGTTGCGCGCTGTGTCGCCAGTGCGCCCGCACAGCCCAGTGCGTCCGGTGGACATGCCCAGCACATGCCGTGCTAGGATGGGCATCCAGCCAGGACGAGTGGCTAAACCGGCTCCACGCTTCAGGTCACCAGTACGTGTTCGCAGTCCTGTCTGGCCCGTCCCTGCTCCCCGCACCAGGTTAGTGGTGCGTGTCCCCAGTCCTGTCCGGCCCGTCCCTGCTCCCCGCACCAGGTTAGTGGTGCGTGTCCCCAGTCCTGTCCGGCCCGTCCCTGCTCCCCGCACCAGGTTAGTGGTGCGTGTCCCCAGTCCTGTCTGGCCCGTCCCTGCTCCCCGCACCAAGTCAGTGGTGCGTGTCCCCAGTCCGGCCCGGCCCGTCCCTGCTCCCCGCACCAGGTTAGTGGTGCGTGTCCCCAGTCCTGTCCGGCCCATTCCTGCTCCCCGCACCAAGCCAGTGGTGCGTGTCCCCAGTCCTGTCCGGCCCGTCCCTGCTCCCCGCACCAAGTCAGTGGTGCGTGTCCCCAGTCCTGTCCGGCCCGTCCCTGCTCCCCGCACCAAGTCAGTGGTGCGTGTCCCCAGTCCTGTCCGGCCCGTCCCTGCTCCCCGCACCAGGTTAGTGGTGCGTGTCCCCAGTCCTGTCCGGCCCGTCCCTGCTCCCCGCACCAGGTTAGTGGTGCGTGTCCCCAGTCCTGTCCGGCCCGTCCCTGCTCCCCGCACCAGGTTAGTGGTGCGTGTCCCCAGTCCTGTCCGGCCCGTCCCTGCTCCCCGCACCAGGTTAGTGGTGCGTGTCCCCAGTCCTGTCCGGCCCGTCCCTGCTCCCCGCACCAGGTTAGTGGTGCGTGTCCCCAGTCCTGTTCGGCCCGTCCCTGCTCCCCGCACCAGGTTAGTGGTGCGTGTCCACAGTCCTGTCTGGCCCGTCCCTGTTCCCCGCACCAAGGCCACGGTGCATGTCCACAGTCCTGTCCGGCCCGTTCCTGTTCCCCGCACCAAGCCCACGGTGCGTGTCCACAGTCCGGCACGGCCCGTGTCCGGTCCACCGGTGCCCAATCCTGTTCCGGTCGACGGCTCCGCTCCGGAGCCTGAGCATGCCGCTACACAGTGGTCCAGTCCGGGCCAGAGGGGTAGGGTTAAGGTGAAGGCGGGGGAAAGAACACGCCCGGGGCCAGAGCCTCCAGCGAGGGTGAGGCGCCCACCCGGGTCCCCCCCTAATAGACTCTAGGTTGGTGCGCCGGGAGTACGCACCGTTGGAGGGGGGGTACTGTCACGCCCTGACCAGGTGAACTCTGTTATTTTGGTCAGGGTGTGGTATTTCTATGGTTTATTTTCTATGTTTTGGTTATAGCCTTTCTTTGTGTTTTATTTCTATGTTGGGCTCGGGGTGATTTCCCAATCAGACAGCTGTCGCTTGTGAAGTCTGATTGGGAATCACATTTAAGTTCCTTTTCCCCCACGATGTTTGTGGGTTGTTGTCTCGTTATTTGAGCACGTAACGTATTGGCAGTTTTTCCTTGATTTTGTGTACATGTTAAATTCTAGTGTGTTAAATAAACATGTATTCGCTCCCAGCTGCGTTTTGGTCCGCTTCCTCGTCTCCCGACGACAATCGTTACAGTGAATGTGTCTGTATGTGTCAGTGTAGGCTCCTCAGAAGAGGAAGGGGAGGTCCATCCTATTCAGGGAATTTCAGAAATTCTTTAAAAATGTAAACATTAATAAAGTTATCCTTTTTTGGATGAAACTATAAAACTATATTCACATCACCAAATACCTGAATAAAACACACTGTTTTGCACTGAAGGTCTAGAGTAGCTTCAACGACACTCTGTAGGGTAGCACCATGGTGTAGCCGGAGGACAGCTAGCTTCCGTCCTCCTCTAGGTACATTGACTTCAATACAAAACACTTGAGGCTTGTGCTTCTCTCTCCCTTGCATAGACTTACATGCTAAATATTGTGAATTCTTCTCCAACCAATCAAAGCTTTTGCAGCATGGCCGAGAAGATTGTGGACATTTTTAAGGCCTTTATTTTGTTTACGAACACCCCCCACATTCATACCCTCTGCACTCCTCCACTGGAAGGTAATACAAATTATTGCAAATCCTCTGTTGATGACTGGTTTCTTTCTTGTAAATTGTTTCTATGAAGTTGCTGTTCAATTGCTCTGCCATTATTATTATTATTATTATTATTGTATGAGGTATTATTGGTGGGGTTACCCCTGTGCTGTGACGTGGGTTTTATATGGTGTGTATTCTCTTTTCTCTCCACTGGCTATCTGGTAAACAGGCTACTCTCTAGGCAGTTTCTTCTGCTGATGTGTGTGTGTCTGGTAGTGGTACTCTCTCTATTATGCTCTTTTCCTTTCGGCATGGTTAATACCTGCCTGGCGCCCGAACAAAATCTTTATCTTTACCCCTCTCTATTAAATACCGCTGCAAACTGACAAGTTGTCCATCTAATCAAAGGATCAGAGAATGAACCTAGTACTACGCATGTGTTATTTAGAAGCTCTGTGAGTTGGTGACACGTTTGGAGAGATTGAAATTGAATTGTTGAGCATTGTTTTGATATTATTCAATTAAATGTAGTTTCTTCGAACACAGGAAACTGAGGTAGATTATATATTGTTTTCATGGTTTTTAAACTTTATTTTTCATGTCAAGTTAGTGTAATTTATTTCAATTTGCCCTGCAAACTTTAGTATCAAGTAGCTAGCTAGATACCAGAGTGCATTTTTGTCTTCCAGAATGGCTAGCTAACGATAATGGAAATACAGTGGAGTTTTTTGTTGAAGAACCCCTTTCATTGACTACATCAGATTCAAGCTTCTAGGAAAAAGCTGCATCATGTAATGGCCGCATCAAGCTGCACAAACACAACAAGAAGGTAAGAAGAAACAGGGATGCTTTCAAGCAACTTATCGACAATCCAGCATTTTTGGGAATGTAAGAGTTGGCTTTTAGGGGCATGTTGCTTTGCCGATGCAAGGGGGCATGATGAGAGGAAAAGTAAAACACCAGACTCAACGTCAACAGTGAAGAGGCGACTCCGGGATGCTGGCCTTCTAGGCAGAGTTACAAAAAAAAGCCATATCTCAGACTGGCCAATAAAAAAAAAAGATTAAGATGGGCAAAAAAACACAGACACTGGACAGAGGAACTCTGGCTAGAAGGCCAGCATCCCGGAGTCGCCTCTTCACTGTTGATGTTGAGACTGGTGTTTTGTAGGTACTATTTAATGAAGTTGACAGTTGAGGACTTGTGAGGCGTCTGTTTCTCAAACTGGACACTCCAATGTATTTGTCCTCTTGCTCAGTTGCAGGAGTGGGCATCCCACTCTTCTTCTTATTCTGGTTAGGGCCAGTTTGCTCTGTTCTGTGAAGGGAGTAGTACACAGCGTTGTACGAGATCTTCAGTTTCTTGGCAATTTCTCACATGGGATAGCCTTCATTTCTCTGAACAAGAATAGACTGACAAGTTTCAGAAGAAAGGTCTTTGTTTCTGACCATTTTGAGCCTCTAATCGAACCCACAAATGCTGATGCTCCAGATACTCAACTTGTCCAAAGGCCCGTTTTATTGCTTCTTTAATCAGAACAACAGTTTCAGCTGTGCTAACATAATTACAAAAGTGTTTTCTAATGATCAATTAGCCTTTTAAAATTATACATTTGGATTAGCTAATTCAACGTGCCATTGGAAGACAGGAGTGATGGTTGCTGACAATGGGCCTATGTAGATATTCCACAAAAAAGCTGCAGTTTCCAGCTACAATAGTCATTTACAACATTAACAATATCTACACTGTATTTCTGATCAATTTTAAGTTATTTTAAAGGACAAAAAATGTGATTTTCTTTCAGAAACAAGGACATTTCTAAGTGACCCCAAACTTTTGAAAGATAGTGTAAATAAATTAAAAAAGAAATGGTCCTTTTTCAGGACCCTGTCTTTCAAAGATAATTCGTAAATATCCAAATAACTTCACAGATCTTCATTGTAAAGGGTTTAAACACTGTTTCCCATGCTTGTTCAATTAACCATAAACAATTAATGAACATGTACCCGTGGAATGGTCGTTAAGACACTAACAGCTTACAGACGGTAGGCATTTAAGGTCACAGTTAGGAAAGCTTTCTACTAACTCTGAAAAACACCAAAAGAAGATGGCCAGGGTCCCTGCTCATCTGCGTGAACATGCCTTAGTCATGCTGCAAGGAGGCATGAGGACTACAGATGTGGCCAGCTAAATAAATTGCAATGTCCGTACTGTGAGACGCGTAAGACAGCGCCACAGGGAAACAGAACGGACAGCTGATTGTACTCGCAGTGGCAGACCACATGTAACAACACCTGCACAGGATTGGTGCATCCGAACATCACACTTGCGGTTACACCAGGAACCTGAGTTACACCAGGAACGCACAATCCCTCCATCAGTGCTCAGACTGTCCGCAATAGGCTGAAAGAGGCTGGACTAAGGGCTTGTAGGCCTGTTGTAAGGCAGGTCCTCACCAGACATCACCGGCAACAACATCGCCTATGGGCACAAACCCACCGTCACTGGACCAGACAGGACTGGCAAAAAGTGGTCTTTACTAACGAGTCATGGTTTTGTCTCACCAGGGGTGATGGTCGGATTCGCGTTTATCGTCGAAGGAATAAGCTTTACACCGAGACCTGTAGTCTGGAGCGGGATCGAATTAGAGGTGGATTTGTCCGTCATCTTCAGGGGCGGTGTGTCACAGCATCATCGGACTGAGCTTGTTGTCATTGCAGGCAATCTCAATGCTGTGCATTACAGGGAAGACATCCTCCTCCCTCATGTGGTACCCTTCCTGCAGGCTCATCCTGACATGACCCTCCAGCATGACAATGCAACCAGCCATACTGCTCGTTCTGTAAGTGATTACCTGCAAGAAAGGAATGTCAGTGTTCTGCCATGGCCAGCGAAGAGCCCGGATCTCAATCCCATTGAGCACGTCTGGGACCTGTTGGATGGGAGGGTGAGGGCTTTGACCATTCCTCCCAGAAATGTCCGGGAACTTGCAGGTGCCTTGGTGGAAGAGTGGGGTAACATCTCACAGCAAGAACTAGCAAATCTGGTGCAGGCCATGAGGAGGAGATGCACTGCAGTACTTAATGCAGCTGGTGGCCACACTAGATACTGACTGTTACTTTTGATTTTGACCCCCCCCCCCTTTGTTCATGGACACATTATTCAATTTCTGTTAGTCACATATCTGTGGAACTTGTTCAGTTTATGTCTCAGTTGTTGATTCTTGTTATGTTCATACACATATTTACACATGTTAAGTTTGCTAAAAATAAAATCTGCAGTTGACAGTGAGAGGACATTTCTTTTTTTGCTGATTTTATAGAACATAAACTCTTCATCATCAAGGCATTCCTCTACTCTAAGTCTGGTTGCATGCTAACTTACATGGAATGTCAAAATAGTTTTCCTTTTTTTCTCCAATAACACTTCCTACGTGTGTCTGTCTGTCTGTCTGTCTGTCTGTCTGTCTGTCTGTCTGTCTGTCTGTCTGTCTGTCTGTCTGTCTGTCTGTCTGTCTGTCTGTCTTCATGTTGCTTGGCTGGCTTTTTGGGTGGAAAATGAAATCCCATAGTTAGCGTTTGGAGCATAGAGACATGAATGGGTAATTCGAGAGCTTGAAGGCAATAGATAGGAAATATAAAGACTTACTTTGGTGTTGATCACAAATGATTTCATGCTTTGAGTAAGTGCGCATGTACACACACAGACACACAGACACACAGACACACAGACGCAAACACACAGACACACACACACACAAACACTCCGAGACAAAGAGAAATGTACGGACACACACAGAGAGAGACAAACACACACACACACACACACACACACACACTTGCACCAAAGATGGAAATTCATTACATATTTAAACAGTCATTTTAAACATGTACATTTTTTTAACATCTCTGCTTAGCAACTACCTCGTTCCTTTCTCTCGCTCCCTCTGTCTCGCACTCTCTTTTCTCTCTTTCCTGCTCTCTCTCTCTTTTGCTCTCTCTCTCACTCTGTGCTTCTCTCTTATTGAATGTACCATCTGTGTCTAAGCTCTCCAACCTTGCACATTGTTAAATTAGGAAATAACAGGCAGATTACAACTTTGGCAGCACAACACAGACTGGAGCACTTTGTTGTTTATTTGCTGTTTATTTGTTGTTTGTTTTTGTGTTCCTCGGCACATTCCCACATCGCACAGTTCAATTCCTCATCACGTCAAGGTGTTCTGTTTGTCCCTATGCTCTCAAGAATATATCAACCAGCAACATTCATCGAAAAGAGAAGAATTGACATTGGTGACCAAATGTATGACTGTACGCATTTCCAACATTATTGTAGTGATACACAATGAGAGGTGCTGTATAAAATGGTCCCATTCAGGACATCTTATTAGACAACATCATATCCATTCAGTTGTGAAAGAACTGTGACGCGAACGGCCCTTTCTCTCACACACCCACCGACCTTTTCACCTCTGACTGGCTGAAAGAGAAAGGGGACTGCGCGGTGTCTAAGAGACTGTTGCCCTTTTTCCAGAGGAAAACCAACCTGTTTCATCTGCTCTTTTCATTTAATAGTATCTTAAAAGGCCACAGCTAATGTGTATTTGCCTGTTAAACATTACATTTCATTATAATTAAAAATAGATTAGCTATCCTGCAGAGCACGATTTATCATAATCATCATCCAGCCTTTTAAGGCCTTAAAATAATCCAATGCAGAAATCCATAACTCTTCGTGACACCATAATAATTTGTTTACGGCCACATATATTTGGTGTACGGCTCCTTGATCAATACGAGTGAAACTTAAGTCGGTTTTGCTGCATGATTTTCCTCAGTGAAAACTCTCCTGGGTGGAACTACCCACTCAGAATGCAGGGTGCTGCTCATAGCGTTGGGATGTTGACCAGCACTGCTGTCTGTCGGTCTGTCTGTCTGTCACTGTGCTGTACTGTACTGTACTGTAGCTATATACAATTACCCGTGTAGAGAAGTGTCTGCTGTAGGGTATGGCTATAGATTGAAAAGTGGATAAGAGTGGTGAAAGGCAATAAGTACATCGTCTCAAACTGATCAATTAAGATTAAAGGCACAAGCCTTGTAGCAATGCTTCTCTCCTCCCTGGATGCAGTAACATTATGCATAAGTCATGTGGTATCTTGCATTAGTAAAGTTGTATCCATTATTAGTACACATCAATCGTCAGCACAGTCTACTGTAATGGTAGGGGGAAAAGCTTAAATACTTCAAGCTTACAAAGACGGGCAGATATTCACTTTTTGAGGTCGTGATTGAATAAAGTTGAAATTGAAACTGAATTGAAAAGCTTCCAGCATGTCTATTTATCATGATCGTTGCACGGTGTCTCCAGTATCTCTAAGAGAGCTCTGCATCGATTTCGTCTCCATGAAAGTGCCTGGTTGGAAATGAAAGGGGGAAAGTGCTGCTTTAAGACAAGGCTTGGAGACCGACAAACAATAGAAAGGAAGGCTCCTGAGGCTTTGTGGAAAGCAGTCATTGTTGCCCACCATTTTAGCCAATATTCATCCCCAGCCTTAATGTGTTATTTATGTTTACCTTCCTGCATGCTGTACGCTCGTCACTGGGTACAGCAGCCTGTCCCAGTAATCCAGGCAGGAGAAAGCCATCTTATTCCTTGTCAGATGAAAAGCTTTGTCTTTTGACACTGTGGATCACTGAAGATCAATACTGCTACCAGAGAGAGAGAGAGAGCGAGAGAGAGAGAGAACAAGAGAAAAAGAGAGAGAGAGAGACTGAGGGAGGAGAACGAGGAAGAGGAAGGGAGACGTAGCATGAATAGCCTACCTGTCAGAACTGATGGATTTTAAGGAGGCTGTTCATTGTCATGTTGCCACCTCCATCCTTCCTTCCTTCCTGTGCTGACCTGTGTAGGTTGATAACAGACAAACTCTACCCGGAAAACCTCATTAAGTTTTAATTCATTTCTGTATCCTATTTTTATAATAGAGAATTGATTTTTACTTTGTGCGGTGGAGCAGAAATAATTATATTTCAAATATTTGTATTCCTCTCTGTCTTGTGCGCAAGGGTGCATGTGTGTGTTTTTGTAAGCAGGTGTGGTGTTAATGCATTTCCTTAATCCATTTGAGTAATATATTTGAGACCTATATAAATAGTAAAGCACCAAAGCTTGCTGAATATTTCTAGCAGCATCGATGGGCAGTATTTCTGTCACATGTATTTTAAATATGTATTTTAATTACTTCTGAGTATTTCATATTGTGTATTTGTCAAGCTTGGGTGTAGTGGGTGAGGAATCAAGCGCAGGAAGCAGCGATACAGGGTAGTGGCTTTTAATGAGCACAACGGCGAAACACAAGCCACCCCAACAGCGATCCAGAGCGCACACAAAACAATGTGCCCCAAACACAGGGGACAGAAAACAGTCGGCGCAAAACCACGCACTAGAGCATAAACACAATCAGCGTGAACACAAGCCAAAATACAGAGCAACACAATCACGTACAAAAACCATACATCCTACGCTAACCTAAATAACCCCCCCTTTCTAATGACTAACCCAAAACAGGTGCGTGCCTACCTAGACCTAACCAAACGAAAGTGAAACAAAAAGGGATCGATGGCAGCTAGTAGTTCGGCGACGACGACCGCCGAGCCCCGCCCGGCCGAGGAGGGGCGCCACCATCCGTCACAGTCGTGACAGTATTACACTGGCATGAACTGCACTCCAATGTATTTTGTAACAAGACACTTTTGAGAGCTGCAATTAGAATTTTCAAAATACAAAATCATTTTCTATAGCATTTTTTAAATAGTTGTTCACAATTTTGTGGCCCACTTTCACCCTACATTGGTTTTAAAAGTCTGATGGTAATATGGTGGGGTAAGATTGACTGCTAAATTAACACTAGTTTAATGTACAGTACCAGTTAAAAGTTTGGACACATCTACTCATTCAAGGGTTTTTCACTATTTTGACTATTTTCTACGTTGTAGAATAATAGTGAAGACATCAACACTATGAAATAACACATATGGGATCATGTAGTAACACAAAAATTGTTAAACAAATCAAAATTCTTCAAAGTTGCTACCCTTTGCCTTGATGACAGCTTTGCACACTCTTGGCATTATCTCAACCAGCTTCATGAGGTAGTCACCTGCAATGTATTTCAATTAACAGGTTTCCTTCTTAATGCATTTGAGCCAATCAGTTGTGTTGTGACAAGGTAGGGGTAGTATACAGAAGATAGTATTTTACCAAATAGGGCTAAGTCCATATTACGGCAAGAACAACAACATGATTTCATATGTGTTTTTTTCATAGTTTTGATGTCTTCCCAATCCTTCTGCAATGCATAAAATATAAAAAATAAAGAAAAACCCTTGAATGAGTAGGTGTGTCCAAACCCAAACCTTTGACTGGTACTCTATACAGTATGTAAAAATGAACAATTGCAAAGCATGCTGAGCTCTGCTCTCAGTAAAGTCTGTACGCATCTCAGTAAATGTTGTACGGCCACTGCTTGACAATGCAGAGCCTTTTAGTCCAACAACATGTTCTGATCATCAACTATCACGAGTATTTTAGTGACTGGTCACATTGCTCTCTGTCACACAGTCCACGTAATTGTCGCATATTGTGGCAAGTGTTGGAATCTCACATGAGTTCTGCACATTTACATGTATTGTGCTTGTTCCGGTACTCATTTTGGGTGCCGGTACTGTTTAGATTTAGCTGCAAGATCTGTAAAATACTTTTAAACTAATATTTTATAAGAGGTGCAGGATCTCAAGCAGTAGAACATTTTAGGTGCCGGTACTCAGTTCTGGTGAGCTCCTGCCCAAGTCAAGCACTGTTATTGTGTTGAAAAGGCCAACAGTTTGGAAATTAAGATTTTGAATGAATTTAATAAGGAGCTACCACTTTCTTCAACACACTGCTATTGACTAATAATCATATTGCGTAGGCTATATTGCATGGACAGCTAAATATAGGGCTACAACATTTTATAGGCTATTGAACATTATAGTCACATGCATTTAGAATCAAGCATCAAGGACCATCAGTTAACCTTTTTTCCTCATCGAAGAAGCTTGTTCCAAGGGGGGCTTGAACCCATGTTTATAGTGCACTATCAATTGGGCGTCAACTGCTTTAGCAGTGTATGCCACCGAGAAGTGATGATGATAACGATAGCCTAAATGACTGCTATTTGCGAAGTGTTGTAAGGACCTATTTTTATTTTTATTAGTCAAGGATGTATCAGTGCAATATCCTTCTGGTGGCCAGGCTTGACCTATTTTAAGAAATGCCTTTGGTTGGCGGATATAAAGTCTAAGATCTTTCAAAAGGCCGTTGAAGAAGTTGTGCCAGGATATAATCAGTACTACCTGTTGAGGTTAGCATAGGGCTAACGTGTGCCGTGTTATCTGATGGGACCATCTACAATTTAGCTTTCTGTCACATGAAAGTAAAATTACGCTTTTCATTGGCTGATTCTCATTTTGTGCGTGATCGTTTTTTTAAACTCTAAATGCTTGCTAATGTTCGCAAGTATGGCCCCAGTGCATTCAACTAAGGCATATAAACAACAACATAATCACACTCTTAGCAAGAAACACGCTTCTGTAACCGTTAATGACAATGTTTTTGCTTTCGGCCAGCTACTTGCAAATGTATAATTCTTTTTTTAATTACAAAATTAAATACAATACTTTGCTACAGTGTCTTATAAACTCTGAAAAAAAAGAAATTTTCCTTTTTCAGGACCCTGTCTTTGAAAGATAATTCATAAAAATTCAAATAACTTCACAGATCTTCATTGAAAAGGGTTTAAACACTGTTTCCCATGCTTGTTCAATGAACCATAAACAATTAATGAACATGTAACCTGTGGAACGGTCGTTAAGACACTAACAGCTTACAGACGGTAGGCAATTAAGGTCACAGTTATAAAAACTTAGGACACTAAAGAGGCCTTTCTACTTACTCTGAAATAGACCAAAAGAAAGATGCCCAGGCTCCCTGCTCATCTGCATGAACGTGCCTTAGGCATGCTGCAAGGAGGTATGAGGACTGCATATGTGGCCAGGGCAATAAATTGCAATGTCCGTACTGTGAGACGCGTAAGACAGTGCTACAGGGAGACAGGACGGACAGATGAACGTCCTCGCAGTGGCAGACCACATGTAACAACACCTGCACAGGATTGGTACCTCTGAACATCCTACCTGCGTGACAGGTACAGGATGGCAACAACAACTGCCAGAGTTACACCAGGAACGCACAATCCCTCCATCAGTGCTGACTGTCCGCAATAGGCTGAGAGGGCTTGTAGGCCTGTTGTAAGGCAAGTCCTCAACAGACATCACCGGCAACAACGTTGCCTATGGGCACAAACCCACCGTCGCTGGACCAGACAATAAGTGCTCTTCATTGACAAGTCATGGTTTTGTCTCACCAGGGGTGATGGTCGGATTCGCGTTTATTGTTGAAGGAATGAGCGTTACACCGAGGCCTGTACTCTGGAGCGGGATCGATTTGGAAGTGGAGTGTCCGTCATGGTCTGGGGCGGTGCGTCACAGCATCATCGGACTGAGCTTGTTGTCATTGCAGGCAATCTCAACGCTGTGCATTACAGGGAAGACATCCTCCTCCCTCATGTGGTACCCTTCCTGCAGGCTCATCCTGACATGACCCTCCAACATGAGCAGCTGCTGGTGGCCATACCAGATTACTTTTTTTTTTGACCCCCCCTTGTTCAGGGACACATTATTAAATTTCTGTTAGTCACATGTCTGTGTCAAATATTTACAGATGTTAAGTTTGCTGAAAATAAACGCAGTTGACAGTGAGGACATTTATTTTTTGCTGACTTTATTTTATTTTGATGTCTTTAGCGTAATTTTATAGTTGTAATTTGTCATTTATACCCATCCCTGGCTAGCATCAATGCAGTGGAAGGAAGGACACATAGGAAAAGCAATATAATTCATTTTTTATGTAGAAATTGGCTCCTCCGGACCCCACAGAAAGAGGGTCATATATACACTGAACAAAAAAATAAATGCGACATGCAATAATTTGAAAGATTTTACTGAATTACAGTTCATATAAGGAAAACAGGCCCTAATCTATGAATTTCAGATATACATATTTTGGTCAAAGAAACCTTTAATAAAAAGGTAGAGGTGTGGATCTAAAAACCAGTCAGTATCTGGTGTGACCACCATTTTCCTCATGCAGCGCAACACATCTCTTTCGCTTAGAGTTGGCTGTTGATCAGGCTGTTGATTGTGGCCTGTGGAATGTTGTCCCACTCCTCCTCAATGGCTGTTTGAAGTTGCTGGATATTGGCTGGAAGTGGAACACGCTGTCCTACATGTCAATCCAGAGCATCCCAAAACGTGCTCAATGGGTGACATGTCTGGTGAGTATGCAAGCCATGGAAGAACTGAGACATTTTCAGCTTCCAGGAATTGTGTACAGATCCTTGCAACATGGGGCCAGGCATTATCATGCTAAAATATGAGGTGATGGCGGCGGGTGAGTGGCACGACAATGAGCCTCAGGATCTCGTTACTGTTTCTCTGTGCATTCAAATTGCAATTGATAAAATGCAATTGTGTTTGTTGTCCTTAGCTTATACATGCCCATACCATAACCCCACCTCCACCATTTGGCACTCACCTCCACCATTAGGCACTCCACCATTAGGCACTTAGCAAACCGCTGCACACAACGCCATACTGGCATCTGCCCGGTACAGTTGAAACTGGGATTCATCCGTGAAGAGCCCACTTCTCCAGCATGCCAGTGGCTATCAAAGGTGAGCTTTTTCCCACTGAAGTTTGTTACGATGCCGAACTGCAGTCAGGTCAAGACCCTGGTGAGGACGATGAGCACGCAGATGAGCTTCTTCAGCTGTGCAATCCTACAGTTTCATCAGCTGTTAGGGTGGCTGGTAAAAATCCTCCAGGTAAAAAAGACAGATATGGAGGTCCTTGCCTGGCGTGGTTACACGTGGTCTGCTGTAGGGCAATTAACCTCTTATGGGGTTAAGAGTCCTCTTCCTGCACATCATATGGATGTTGAAGAGTACTGTGTGTAATGTTGGTCAATTCCTTTTACCACCAGCGGCCAAGACTGGCATTCATTTCAATGTCGGCTAATAGACTGATGCAGCAATAGCTTCCCTAGAACATTCTGTTGTGATCGATTGAGATTTATATCCCACTTGGCACAGACGTCCATTCAGCATCTATTCCACGTTGGTTCAACATTATTTCATTGAAATGACGTGGAAATAACATTGATTCAACCAGTGTGTGCCCAGTGGGATGTGTAATATAAAATTCACCCAGACTAATAATAATACTCTCTAACTAATGAAAACAGACAGTCACATCCGGCATTCCGTGCTCCTTTATCTTTCGAGTCCACTCCTCTCCTCGCTCTGCCTTGCAAGGCTCCAAAAAGACATCCACACACTGCCTTTATTAAGAATGAACTCACTCTCTCTCTCTGACTTTCTCTGTCTCTCCCAGCCTCTCTCAATCCTTCTCTGCGTCGCTCTGTCTCTCCCTTTGCCCCAGCGAGCACTGCAGCCTTCTCGACCTCGCCAATTTCACCCATGTGAGGATCAGAGTTCCTCCTAGCCCAGCAGATAGCAGCTCTCCGGGGGATGCCAAGCAATAACATGGCCTGGAAGTAGAAGAAATCATCAAATCTAATGCATAGAGTGATCTGACTCCTCTAACCCCGCTTATTCCTTAATTTATTAGACATATGAGAGAGGAAAAGGCAGCAATCCAATGCACAGAAGACTCCCGAGACGTTTCCAGGTGCTATAGTGTTTATTGCTTTGGGTTTAGCCCTGGAAAAAACTCTCAATCTATTTTCATCATCTAGGCCTATCCCAACAAGCAACAATTCAGAAACTCTTAAAGACGGCGCTTTGCTTTTCCCTGATGTTGTTTTGTTTGTGCCTCTTTGCTTACTTTTTTGATATGCACTCATCACTCAGGGACTGAAGAGAACAGCATAAATAGTCAATGTGCTAGGGAGCTCTACCAGCTGTTGGTGGAGCTCTTGTTGAAACCTCCATATCTGTCAGAAGAGCTTGCTGAAATGGTGTTTGGAAGAGGTATATTGGCCAGTATCTCAGAGGCAAGCTGTAGCCATTGAAACACAAATAGGATTAATGCTATGTCAATACTGCCCTCAAGCTTCTTTCCACTCTCCATCCACACACAATACACTAACTTAGAGGTGAACCAACAAGTACTAGATGTACTATATATTAGACTGTGACAAAAAGGTTGTATTAAGTGAAGTTTATAACGCCTTTTTGGGAGGAGAGCATTTCACTTAAGAAGACACATCTATTCCACAGAAGGAACTTCCATATATGGGCAATGCCTTCCGTATTGGAATGCAGCCTTACAGCAAGAACTCCATAACGTAAGACCCTCAGCCCTCATTTGTGATCAGGTGTGCGAGTGTACAATTCTGTTCACGCCGGAAACGCCCCACAATTCAATTTGCGATGATTGTACAGCTGTTTAAGAAAGGTCAGCTAAAACGTAAAACCAACATCAATATGGAGAAGTCAACATACAAGTGTAAGTAAAAAAGAATGTATATAAGTTAGAAATTGTGCTACTAATGCACATGATGGCACAAACACATAAAAGGAATGATGTTTTTGTTTGGTTAGCTTTTGGAAATGGTAGAAATAAAACATTTTCCTTCTTCAGATGATCCAGATAGGCGGGCTAACATCAGCTAGCTAGCTACTTTTCTAGCCATCATACAGGCATATATATATATATATATATATATATATATATATATTCCTGTATGATATATATGCCTGTATGAATCAAGATAGTCATACAATTACAAAATGATTACGTCTACTTAAATGAACTATATAATTATATATATATATATATATATAGTTCATTTAAGTAGACGTAATCATTTTGTAATTGTATGACTATCTTGATTGGTTACTGTCAAATGATCACCCACCTTTAATTGTATGATGTTCTGTGTACAACAGGGTCAGACGAGGTGACCAAACGCGTCATTACTTTTCGAGTTGTTTACAGGGAAGCGGGAATCCTGCAAAGATGGGCTGGGAGTAAGTCGGGGAATTGAATGGGAGATAATACGAACCAAAACAAATGAATCTTTGAAAATAATAACTAATAATTAATGGATTAGCAGTAGAACTATATTAAATGTATTATATTGGTCAACAATCTGGCGTGTAAGGAAAAGTGTGTTTGCTTTGCACACCAGCGACTTTGCACACCAGCGGTTTGCTTCACTGCCCCATCATTAGCTACATTGGTGCCTGAAAGTGGGATGGTAGCCGTGACCCATGTTACAATTCTCACCAAGTGGGTATTATTGATGCAATGCATAGGATGTTTTCCTTTCACGCCAATCGAACATGTTTCTCTTCACTGCCCCAAAGTTTCCAAAAATATTGCAATTATTTACAGGACAATTTAGCAGAGGATAGGGCTGGAGGGAAAGCTCACAGGTGGCCAGGCCTCAAAGAAGTAACCCTTGTGTGGTGTTTGGGTCTGTGGGACCCATTTCCAATGTTTACTAAAATAAAAATTATACAATGATTCATTTCTCAACCTGACTCGTTGGCCTTGGCTAATTTTCTGTGAAGAACATGTAAAATACCACATTTTCATTGAGTGCACACTGTGCACCGCTCTACACATTTATTTATATTACATATGTGGTGTTCGGGTCCACTGGACCCGAGGGTAATAAAAAGTGTGGAAAAGTGTGTGTGTAGGTGAAAACAAGTAAAAATGAAACAGAAAGGTTTACTGTGTTTTTTATTTAACTAGGCAAGTCAGTTAAGAACAAATTCATATTTTCAATGACAGCCTAGGAACAGTGGGTTAACTGCCTTGTTCAGGGGCAGAACAACAGATTTTTACTTTCTCAGCTCAGGGATTTGATCTTGCAACCTTTCAGTTACTAGTCCCAACGCTCTAACCACTAGGCTGCTTGCCACCTTTTGTCTTTTGGTAGGGCGTCATTGTAAATAAGAATTTGTTCTTAACTGGCTTGCCTAGTTAAATAAAGGTTAAATTAAAAAAAGGCCTCCTGTGGGGATGGGGACCTGAGATTGAAAAAAAACCATTATAAATATAGGACAAAACATACGTCACAACAAGAGAGACAACACTGTGTAAAGAGTAGACCTAAGGCAGCAACACATGACAAAATGGTAGCAGCACAAAACATGGTACAAACATTATTGGTCACAGACAACAGCACAAAGGGCAAGAAGGTAGAGACAACAATGCAGCCACAACTGTCAGTAAGAGTGTCCATGATTGAGTCTTTGAATGAAGAGATAAAACTGTGTGCCTTCACTCTATCTTCCTTCTCCCTGGGCCTGCTGTTTCAACATAGCACCAATAACCTGCCTGTCTCCCACTTTTCTCGCACTCTTTACCCTTTGTAGTGTGTGGAACTGCATAATGTCTTGCGGGAACCTGCAATTACAATACATTGTAAAAAATGCAGTGTTTTCCCACACTCTAACCCAGCCAGGTGCAAATTGGGGGAGGGATACAACAAGTAAATAGCTTTGCATGTGTGGCTCCTTACCACAATCAATCAGTATGGCAAGAATTATCTCTGCTCAGAGGGCCTTAGAATTTATTTATTTTTTGCATGGAGAGAAGCTAGTGTGGAAGGAGCATCTTCCACTTTGGAAGATGAAGAATTTTCCGAATATCTGGATCTTGTCTCTGTTAATTCGGAGTCAGACAGGGAGTTGGAAGAAGAGAATGAGATTTACCCTCAGCCAGCCCCAGGACCAGCCCGTCAGCAGGAAGAGAAATATGGATGTCAAACATTTTTAAAATGTATTGGTCTTCTTGCCCAAGGAATGAGCCACCCCGCATTGCTGCCAATGTGATAAGGATCCAACCAGGGCCGACGCAGATTGTGGTTACTCATGTGCAGGACATAAAGTCCTCTTATGAACTGTTCATCATAGACACCATCTAGAAAATCATTCTGGACTGCGCTAATTTGGAGGGAACGCCTGTTTTTGGAGAGCATTAACATGCATACTTTGGTGTTATCCTTGCTGGTGTTTTCAGATCCAAGGGGTAATCCATAGAATCCTTGTGGGATGCAGAAACAGCAGAGAACTTTTACGTGCGACAATGTCACTGGAAACAATCCACATTATCCAGGATTATCCACTTTGATAACTGAGACACCAGGGGCCTCATTTATAAATGTTGTGTAGGCACAAAAGAAGGCATACGCCACTTTCTAAGCAAACTTTGGGATTCATAAAGGGAAACCGGTGTGGGACGTGCATGCGCAATGTGTTATAAATCAGAATAATTTTGTTAGTAAGCACTTTCTGTGTTTCGTCCGTACGCCACCTTTTGACGTGAATCCTCAGCACAATTTATAAATGAGGCCCCAGACCAGCTCGGTGGCAGAGAGACAAGATAGCTGCAATTAGGTCAGTGTGGGACATGGTGGACCACCTTCCCCTGTTTTACAACCTTCAACGTCGCCACCCTTTGACTTGATGACAGCTTTGCACAATCTTGGCATTCTCTTAACCAGCTTCACCTGGAATGCTTTTCCAACCGTCTTGAAGGAGTGCCCACATATGCTGAGAATTTGTTCTGCTTTTCCTTCACTCTGCGGTCGAACTCATCCCAACCCATCTCAATTGGGTTGAGTTCGGGTGATTGTGGAGGCCAGGTCATCTGATGCAGCACTACATCCCCTCCTATTTATTGAAATAGCCCTTACACAGCCTGGAGGTCTGTTGGGTAATTTTCCTGTTGAAAAACAAATGATAGTCCCACTAAGCACAAACTGATGGGATGGCATATTGCTGCAGAATTTTGTGTTAGCCATGCTGGTTAATTGTGCCTTGAATTCTAAATAAATCACAGACAGTGTCACCAGCAAAGCACCCCCACACCATCACACCTCCTCCATGCTTTATGGTGGGAACCACACATGCGGAGATCATCCGTTCACCTACTCTTTGCTTATTTGAGCTGTTCTTGCCATAATATGGATTTGGTTGTTTACCAAATAGGACCTTGTCACAACACAACTGATTGGCTCAAATACAATAAGAAGGAAATACATTCCACAAATCAATTTTTAACAAGGTACTCCTGTTAATTTAAATACATTGCAGGTGACTATCTCATGAAGCTGTTTGAGAGAATGCCAAGAGTGTGCAAAGTTGTCATTAAGGCACAGGGTGGCTACTTTGAAGCGTCTCAAACATAACATATCTTATCATTTGTTTAACACTTTTTTTGGATACTTCATGATTCCATATGTGTTATTTCATAGTTTTGTCTTCACTATTATTCTACAATGTAGAAATTAGAAAAAAATTTAAGAAAAACATTTGAATGAGTAGGTGTGTTCAAACTTTTGTCTGGTATTGTACATACACTACTGTTCAACAGTTTAAGGTCACTTAGAAATGTCCTTTTTCAAAGAAAAGCAAATTTTTTGGTCCATTAAAATAACATCAAATTGATCAGAAATACAGTGTAGACATTGTAAATGACAATTGTAGCTGGAAACGGCTGATTTTGAATGGAATATCTACATTGGCGTACAGAGGCCCATTATCAGCAACCATCACTCCTGTGTTCTTATGACACATTGTGTTAGCTAATCCAAGTTTATCATTTTAAAAGGCTAATTGATCATTAGAAAACCCTTTTGCAATTATGTTAGCACAGCTCACAGCTTAATTCTGATTAAAACAGCAACAATACTGGCCTTCTTTAGACTAGTTGATTCAGTCTATTCTTGTTCTGAGAAATGAAGGCTATTCCATGTGACAAATTGCCAAGAAACTGAAGATCTCTTACAACGCTGTGTACTAGGGACGGCAGGTAGCCTAGTGGTTAGAACATTGGTGTCACGGCTGTCGTAGGAATGAGCGGACCAAAGTGCAGCGTGTGTGTTGTTCCACATTTTATTTTCAGCGTGAAACTATGCGATACATAAACAATAAACTGAACTAACAAAAACAACAAACCGTGACACAGAGGTGAAACATACACTACTCAAAAACATTCTCCCACAAACCCAGGTGGAAAAAACCCTACTTAAGTATGATCTCCAATTAGAGACAACGAGGACCAGCTGCCTCTAATTGGAGATCATCCCAAACAAAACCATCATAGAAATACAAAACTAGAACATGAACATAGAAATACAAAACATAGAAAACACCCCGTCACACCCTGACCAACTCTACCATAGAAAATAACATCTTACTATGGTCAGGACGTGACAATTGGGCCAGTAACCGAAACGTTGGTAGATCGAATCCCTGAGCTGACAAGGTAGAAATCTGTTGTTCTGCCCCTGAACGAGGCAGTTAACCCACTGTTCCTAGGCCGTCATTGTAAATAAGAATTTGCTCTTAAAACTGACTTGCTTAGTTAAATAAAGGTTAAACAAATACATTAAAAAAACTACTCCCTTCACAGGACAGCGCAAACTGTCTCTAACCAGAATAGAAACAGGAGTGGGAGGCCCTGGTGCTCAACTGAGCAAGAGGACAAGGACATTAGAGTATCTAGTTTGAGAAACAGATGCCTCACAAGACCTCAACTGGCAGCTTCATTAAATAGTACCCGAAAAACACCAGTCTCAAAGTCAGCAGTGAAGAGGTGACTCTGGGATGCTGGCAGAGTTATGGCAAGCCATATCTCAGACTGGCCAATAAAAAGAAAAGATTAAGATAGGCAAAATAACATAGACACTGGACAGAGGAACTTTTCCTGTTGACACAATACTGTGAATCTGGGCATGTGGCTCCCTTAATGCGCACATGACATCCATTGATTGCTCCCACACACTTGATGAATGCCTGGCTCTGTGCTAGCATAGCAAAGCCCTGGCCAACAGCATCTAACATCTCTGGTTTGGGCAATGATATGCAGCGATGACTGCACTGCACGGAGAACGGAGGTCTTCAGCACATCGAAGGCACGGGAGACTTGCATGAGAGCTGTGTGCCAACCAATAGACCATAGTGAGAACCTCAAGGTGACAACCCTAGCCGTGCTGTTTGGGGACATCAAGGTGACTCATAACCATGTTCATGGCTTCTCTGGATAAACGGAAATCAAGTTTCATGTCTTTCTGCACATCAAGGTAAATCTGCAGAAGTGGCACAGTGGTGTTCATTCTGGCGTAGTGCACCAAGGGGACTCTCTGTAGAAAAAAAAGAATGAAAATGTTCCATTCTTTTGAAATAAAAACAAGTGGCTCATACTTATGGTGCTATCAAGACAACTGGGGACTCTGAAGAAAAAAACAAGTTCAAATCATGCCGTCAGTAATCTTGAGGTTGGAAAGTTAGAACTCTAGAAAGAGGCCTGAGATCCCTACTTGGTGTTCTGTGTTGGGTGATCGTTCAAAGCAATTGTTCCGAGTTCACAGTTGTTTTGAGCGCACGGAAGTTGGAGATTTAAGATTTCCCAGTTGTTTTTAAAACGGCATCAGACAACAGGAGATACTGGTAACATACAGTGTGAGTATCTTTTGTAATGTAAACAGTGCAGGTAGCGTAGAGGGTGCTAGCATTGCTAATGTTTGCTAGCGCATACAACTTTCCCTGACAGCACACTTATACATTAAAATGTTAGATTTTTCCTGATATGGTCGGATGGCTAGCATTCGATAACTGCGGATGCGTTGTCTTCTGGTCAAGATACGAAATGCAATCATAATTGACTGTAGCGCTTATAAATCACACACAACAGCTACCGGTGGTTCCATGATGACTGACCACACAACCTTGGGACGAACGAGTGACGAATTTCCTGGAAAAGGCGGTCCATTTCAAATGAATTCATTCCTCCCTTGCTCCTTTCCTGCAAGTGCCAACTCATCAAACGTCATGATACGTCATCAGAAGTGTCCACTTCATTTGAGGGCAGAGGGGAGAGGGTGTGTCTTTTACAGGTTTGGTTTGAAGCCTGTCTGACTAGTAGACGCGTTGTCTTCTCTTCCTTAGCAGTTGAAACTCAAACATTGAAAAACAACCTAGCTTGTGAACAAGACAATGTAAATAGCCATGAAACACAAGGAAAAAGTCTCACTTCAGTAGACTTTAGCTTCAAGTAAATTAGACCAACTTTTATGCCTGTTCACAGTGCTTCTAAAAATGAATCCTTCACTCAGCTCTTCATGTGCACACAGCCCCCAGCCAGCCAGTGTTGCGGCGTAAGATGGGATAGGCTATATAGGATTCGTAGTTCCTTTACTTTGTGCCATTCATTTACCAGCTATGAAACAAAACGGCAAACAGCTATTTTACTATAAATGTGATCATACTTTACTATTTTTATTCACAAATGCAAGTGAAGTGCTTGCACTGTGGAGCCCTGACCAACTGCCTACGCAGCTGTTAAAATGTACATCTCAACCACCAATGACAAAATCTACCCACATTTGGCAGGTGGCGGGGGTTAAGTTTAGGCCCTGCCAGCCACCCTGTCTTCCTCCTCCAGGCTTCCTGCACAATGGCACCAGCAGGAGGGCCAACACAACCTCGGCTGACGGCCAGAGGTTGGCCCTGTCAGCAGGCTCAGCGCAACCCCAGTTCACAACTGGGGGCTGATCCTGCCGTGAGGCCAACTACCAAGCCTGATCCAAGACCAGGTGCTGGCCTCCCTGTCCACCATCCACGCCAAAACACTCATACCAAACTCCATGAACTACTATCCATTCTGACATCTTCGTTAGATGGTTATTTCACTACATATTTTCTATTTAATGAAATTCTCTTCCAATGTAATATTTATATTTTCAGATTTAGATCATTAAGATTAGATCAAACAATAATATTAAGGGATTAGAAATCCGTGGCTTAAAAACTAAGGTGTCATTGTACGCCAATGATTCATGTTTTCTTTTAAAACCACAATTAGTCTCTCCATGCCTCATAGAGGATCTAGATACTTTTGCTATCCTCTCTGGATTAAAACCAAATTATGATAAGTGTTGGATCACAAATTATATTACGTATTGGATCACAAAAAAAATGCTAATTTTACATTACCATGTAGTTTACCAATTAAATGGTCTGACGGAGATGTGGACATACTCGGTATACAAATCCCAAAAGAAAGAAATGATCTCACTCCAATATATTTTATAGAAAGTTATCAAAAATAGATAAAGTCTTGCTACTATGGAAAGGAAAATACCTGTCTATTTGTGGAAAAATCACCCTGATTAACTCTTTAATCATATCACAGTTTACCTATTTGCTTATGGTTTTGCCTACACCTAGTGACCTGCTTTTTAAATTATATGAACAAAAAATATTCAATTTTATTTGGAACGGCAAGCCAGATAAAATTAAAAGGGCCTATTTATATAACGAATATGAATTCGGAGGGCAGAAATTATTAAATATTAAAGCATTAGACCTCTCACTAAAGGCATCAGTCATACCAAAGTTATACTTCAATCCAAATTGGTTTTCTAGTAAATTGGTACGAATGTCTCATCCTATGTTCAAGAAGGGCCTTTTTCCCTTTATTCAGATTACACCTGCCCACTTTCGGTTGTTTGAAAAGGAAATAATCTCCAAAATATCTTTATTTTTTAAACAAGCCTTAGAAAGTTGGTTGCAATCTCAGTTTAATCCACCTGAAAAGACAGAACAAATAATACAACAAATATTCTGGTTAAATTCAAATATAGTAATTGATTAAAAAAACGGTATTTTTCGAAGAAATTTAAAAAAAAGTTATAATTTTAGTGAATGATAATATAAATAGGACTGGTGGAGTGATGTCACACATGCAGCTAACACAGACATATGGAAATGTCTGCTCTACCCAAAATTACAACCAATTAATTGAAGCATTACCACAAAAATGGAAGAGGCAAGTAGAAGGGGAAAAAAGTAAGGAACTTGTATATCGGCCCTGTATTAAAGAACATAAATGGGTAAAGAAAAGTGTGATAAATAAAAACATATACCAATGTCATTTAAGGACCAAAAAACTGACAGCTGTGAAGAGATTTTTGATGTACCCATTCCATGGCACATGGTTTATGAATTGATACGCAAAACAACGCCGGATTCAAAACTTAAAATGTTTCAATTTAAATTGCTGTAAAAAAAATTCTTGCAACTAATAGAATGTTATATATATTGGGGATACAATCTTCCCAGCTCTGCAGATTCTGCTGTGAGGAGGCAGAGTCATTAGATCATTTATTTTGGTATTGTCCATATGTAGCTCGTTTTGCAACATTTGCCTAGAACTAACGCTGCAGATAGCAATACTGGGTGATTTGAAAAGCCATAGTCAATCAATCAATAATATAATCATTATTTTAGCAAAAATGTTTATTTTTAATTTACAATCTGTAGAAGCTATGAGAATAGAAAGAATTGTTTTGTGAAGCATCATAGCACAGTTGAAAAATACATGGCAAATAGAAATCCGAAATGGATGATGTTGAGAGATAGATGGGAGGGGTTGAATGCAGCTGAAGGGTGGGACTAATAACAAGATAAACAATGTAAAAAATACGGGGTCTGTAAAATGTATATAGGTTCAGAACTTTTGTGAGATAGCATAGTTACAAATAGAAATCAAACTGGATGGACATCAGAAATAGAGGAAGGACTAAAAACAAACAAAGAAGAACTATTGTAAAATAGACTGTGTCTTTAAAATGTGTATAAGATGAATAAATTGTAGGTGAAAGCGGTGTTTATTAGTTTACTCCAATTGGGGGATCGGTGGTAGGGTTTGCGGGGAATAATAATAAAGGTATATTCTTTAAAAAGTATGTATGTCTATATAGGTATGTGTATGTATATATGTGTATATGTATGCATGCGTGTATGGATATATATATTTACCCCAAAAAATATATGGGGGATTGGAAATGATGCAGACAATTACATTGATGGAAGCAATATTCTTTCCGCAATATTAAGCTGATCCACCCCCCCCAAATTTTAAAATTAAAATAAAAAATAAAAAAATATATTTGTATTTGCAGGGCGAAGGACCCCAAGAGATTTCCTAATCAAATTTCAAACCCATCTATTTTAATGTGATTTGTTGGCATGGGTCCAATTTTTGGGCATGTGTCTGTTTTTTATTTGGTGTAAATTGTTGCTTAAACCTCAAACCATACGTGCGACAACAAATAACTCTTACTGAAATGAATGCTGGGTGACTAATGGATTAAACCTGTGTAATCCATGTCGGTCCCTATCTCTCTCTCTCTGCTTCCTGCTGCTTTGCACTCTAATAATCAACAGCTGATGGTGTGGATGGGTCTCTCTATATCTCGTTCTCTCTCTCTCTCTTCCCCCTTCTCTCTCTCTCTCTCTCTCTCTCTCTCTCTCTCTCTCTCTCTCTCTCTCTCTCTCTCTCCTATCCCTCTCTTATTGAACACCACAGTGTCCATGGGCCCATCTATCATTGTGTCAGGTCACTCAGTCAAAGGTAAGCACCGATGAGAGTAGGAGAGACAATGAACATCCACCCAATCACCGGTAGCTACTTTGATAAAGAGCACTGTTGCATTTCTTCCAAAAAACTTTGGGGTCAATTCCATTTCAATTCCTGCCAGTTGAATTGGACACGAATTGGTTTCTCCTTTGGAATGCAGTTCAATCTCTCAATTGGTTGCAATTGGGATAGAATGTATCGCAACCCGTGTTTTTATTATCAGCCGCTAAACTCTACAGGTGAGTATTTACATGTGAGGGATACAGAATACTACTCAGCACATAATGCCATTCTGTGGAAAGGAGTGAGTTTGAGAAGCTAGGTAATCAGATAGGGTAAGGGAGGAGAGATTCAGGAGCGAGTGAGAAGGAAAGAGAGAGAGAGAGATGAAACAGACAGAAGGGAGACTCTGATGATCAATTATTCAACTCATTAGAAGAGTTTCCTGGAACCATGTTGGGCAGAACGGTAGGCAGTGGTACACAGCAGGGCACAGAGATACACAGATACACAGCAGCACACTGAGTTACCACATGGTGCACAGTGTGGTTTTGTGTGGAGGATGACATGTAACCCCCCAAAAAACTATAGCCTAGTATCTTAACACTTTCGTGACAAGGTTAGGAACAGACCCAAATCCTTATCCTTTTGTGAGGACATGAGGCCACAACCCACCTCTCTCTCTCTCTCTCTCTCCTCTCTCTCTCTCTCTCTCTCCTCTCTCTCTCTCTTCTCTCTCTCTCTCTCTCTCTCTCTCTCTCTCTCTCTCTCTCTCTCTCTCTCTCTCTCTCTCTCTCTCTCTCTCTCTCTCTCTGCCTCCTTTTCATCATCCACATCTCTCTTTGCTTAAATCTAAATTGGCTGAACAATTGAATGTTAAAATGTAGGGAATTAAAATATGCAGTGTGAGATTCCAGAGTGAATAACAAAGCATTCATTACATAGACTCTTTCGATCAGCCACTCACTAAAACAAACTAACCACTTGTGTTAGCTCTGAGAATTACTTTATTTTATTGGTCTTTAATGAGATGGAAAAACAGCATATTTAGTTCCGTTCATTTTGGAGGCAATCAAACCTTCACTGCATGTTAAACATTTAATTAATCAACATTATTTTGTTAGTTCAAATCTAAGTGTCGTTATGATGATTTTAAGTATCTTTCAGTGCTCTGAATCTATCCAGTCTAATGTTGGTTGGCACCCATCGCTCTTATTTCATACTAGTGCTAAAGAATATGGGTCCAAACTGACCGCTATAGAAAGAAGACCACTTATTTAGACCAGCTCTTCTGGTCCACTCGAGCAATTCAGCAAAACACAGCTCAGATCAGCTAAGGCTCTTCCTCTCCCCACT